>NW_014581418.1:4851-6398 GCF_000485595.1 Priapulus caudatus
CATACAGTGCCGTCTGAGGCAAACTTCATAATATAGGTTGCTGAGGGGGAGAGGGGATGGGAGACTGATGAAAGGCTGCAGGGAAGATAGCTGGGGCAGTAGAAGAAGAAGGAGGCTGTGCGAGGGACAGGGGAGGCAAGGGGAAGGACGCGAGGGCATAAAGTATGTGTTTTGTACACTACATGCTAGGGCGCTCCCCTAATTACAAACACATGTCAACTGATAAAAGTTTATTAGGGAAATCTATGCTGAGATACCCCCTAACCATTTTAAATGCATATTCATCACAATTTATAACTCCTCTGATGAGATATTGCGCATACGCTAACACACTATTGTAGCCAGATTGTGTACTGGCTGGTATAAGCAGCCGGGACCTTACATGCAAGGTCTCCCGCCTATTTCTTAAATGATGTCTACTGATGGAATGTTATCATACAAATCCATGCTAGGATAACTCCTCTTCATTTTAAATGCATAATCGTTGCAAAATACGATTTCTCTCGAGAGATATTGCGCATGCGCGCGCACCGTGTTAGACATGCAGTACCGTCTGAGGCAAACTTCATAATATAGGTTGCTGAGGGGGAGAGGGGATGGGAGACTGAGGAAAGGCTGCAGGGAAAATAACTGGGGGCGGTAGAAGAAGATGGAGGCTGTGCGAGGGATAGGGGAGGCAAGGGGAAGGACGCGAGGGCATAAAGTATGTGTTTTGTACACTACATGCTAGGGCGCTCTCCTAATTATAAACACAAGTCAACTGATAAAAGTTTATTAGGGAAATCGATTCTGAGATACCCCTAACCATTTTAAATGCATATTCACCTCAAAATATAACTCTTCTGGCGAGATATTGCGCATGCGCTAACACACTATCTTAGCCAGATTGTGTACTGGCTGGTATACGCAGCGGGGACCTTACATGCAAGGTCTCGCCTATTTCTTAAATGATGTGTACTGATAGAATGTTATCATATAAATCTATGCTAGGATAACTACTCTTCATTTTAAATGCATAATCTTTGCAAAATTCGATTTCTCTCGGGAGATATTGCGCATGCGCGCGCACCGTGTTAGGCGTGCAGTGCCGTCTGAGGCAAACGTCATAATATAGGTTGCTGTGTGAGAGATGGGATGGGAGACTGAAGAAAGGCTGCAGGGAAGATAGCTGGGGCGGTAGAAGAAGAAGGAGGATGAGCGATGGACATGGGAGGCATGGGGAGGACGCGAGGGCATAAAGTATGTGTTTTGTACACTACATGCTTAGGGCGCTCGCCTAATTATAAACACATGTTAACTGATAAAAGTTTATTAGGGAAATCTATGCTGAGATACCCCCTAACCATTTTAAATGCATATTCACCTCAAAATATAACTCCTCTGGCGAGATATTGCGCATGCGCTAACACACTATCGTAGCCAGATTGTGTACTGGCTGCATGGTATACGCAGCCGGGACCTTACATGCAAGGTCTTCCTCCTATTTCTTAAATAATGCCTACAGATGGAAGGTTATTATATAAATCCATGCTAGGATAACTCCTCTT
>NW_014581418.1:10114-11061 GCF_000485595.1 Priapulus caudatus
AAAGTGGCCAAATCGTAAGGATCCGTTTACTTTTACGAAGTGTGCGATCCGTAAGAACTCGTAAGAAAAATCCGTGTATGTGAAGGGGGCATTAGCGCAAATCTATTCATAACGCTATTTATTCTCGTAATATTTACTTTTAACGTTAACTTGCCAAATGACTGCACTGCTATAAATCTAGAATCTATACTTCTATGTCGGTAAACACGCAAGGAACAGTTACTGACATAAAACAATGATATGTTCACGAAGATATCTCAATTATATGTTTACAAACATTTTTATATGGATTTCGGACCATCTACTGGGAGACCGCATGGGCTTGCCAGGATATACATTATTGTAACATACCAACGTCTCAATGAGGAAATTGCCGAATTAAATATTAATATCACAGAACACATACGCATCTTATGAACAATTAAAGGTACATGTTCCCCGGAGCTAGCTTATAGTAAATGCATTTACCTATGCAGCCTAGTGTGTTTTTGATTACAACTCAGATCGAACTCAGCTCATTTCTAACTGATCATGAGTATTAGACTGTTGCTGGCTAGCTATGAACTCCCACCACGTGATACAAATCAATAATAATAATAAATAATTAATTAATAATAATAATAATAATATATTATATAATAATAATAATAATATATTATATAATAATAATAATAATAATAATAATAACAACAACAACAATAATAATAACATTAACAACCACAATATATGCGCTTACTTTCGTCTTGTAAGGGGAGGCGAATGATTGGGGGAAGTAAGAGCAGGTTTCGTTTCCCGGTGGGTAGAGAGCACAGGGCTTTCCCTGGAGATAGGCTGGCTGCTCGCACGAACGATGATATGTTAGCACCTCCGCCACATTTCGCTGCGGTCCAGTCAACTCCTTTCCCGTGAGCGTCTGCTCGAACCACGTCTGCGAAAGATACGAAACT
>NW_014581419.1:0-937 GCF_000485595.1 Priapulus caudatus
TCAGACAAACAAACAAACAAACAGACAAACAGGAAAACTGGACGACGATTCCCCCACGGTGGGGTGGTGGTAGAGGCAGGAAGGGATAATCGGAATTCAAACACGACAGTGATCAGGCCGGGAGGGCCGAGTTTACTACACCTCCTCCTCCTCCAATATACTCATAATTAACTAGCCTCATAATTGCCTAGCCTCATGAGTCATCATCCTCTATGGCGGCGGGGTGTCCCTCCCCCTACGGACGCCTTCCAGAATATGACCCCCTCCCCCCCAGTTGACTCCACATAATTAGCTAACGAGCCGCAGATGTCGTGGTCGGGGCGACGAGGGAGGCGGCGCGGGAAGGAGAGGGGGGTAGGGAGCGTGCAGGGATTGGGGAGGCAGAGGCAGTGTGAGTAGGAGAGGGGGAGCAGGCAAGGACAGGAGCAGGGGAGGGAGAGCGTGCAGGGATGGGGACGGGTGAGGCACGGGCAGGAGAAGGGGAACATGCAGGCACAGCAGCAGGAGAAAAGGAGGTGGAGCGAGAAGGAGAGGAGTCATGGACGCGAGAAGGAGAGAGGGAGGCACGGAGAGGGGATCGGGAAGGAGAGGGGGAGGCCCGGAGGGGGGATCGGGAAGGAGAGGGGGAGGCCCGGTGGGGGGATCGGGAGGAGAGGGGGAGGCCCGGCGGGGGGATCGGGAAGGAGAGGGGGAGGCCCGGCGGGAGATCGGGAAGGAGAGGGGGAGGCCCGGCGGGGGAGCAGTCACGACGACATCATCGGACTGTTCGTGTTGCTGCCGCCGCTGTCTGCGCTATTGTTCAGCGTGGCCGCAGAGAGGGCGCCACCGCTGCTGTTCTTCGTCGCGTTGTTCGTCGATCGTCGTTCCAGCGTCTGCTTCTCCTTCAGTTGCTTCTGCAGCGTCGTGTTCGACTTGTTCATCTCACGATTCTTCAACT
>NW_014581419.1:1870-3555 GCF_000485595.1 Priapulus caudatus
GAAGTTAACGAGCGAGAAGTTAACGAGCGAGAAGTTAACGAGCGAAAAGTTAACTAGTGATTGACAAGTGTTAACCGGTTAACGAATGGGAGTTAACGAGCGAGAAGTTAACGAGCGAGTGACAGTCTTAACCGCTTAACGACCGGGAGTTAACGAACAAGTGACATCGTCAAACAGTTAACGTGCTAGGGTTAACAAGCAATAATTAACCAGCTCATGAGCGAGAGTTAACGAGCGAGAGTTAACGAGCGAGGGTTAACGAGTGAGAGTTAATCAGCAAAAGTTAGCCAGTTAACAACCGGGAGTCACCATGAGATTGTTAAACGAATTAATGCACGATAGCCGACAAGTTGGCTATATAACGAGCGAAAGTTAACGAGCGAGAGTTAACGAGCCTTCCCCACCTTCTTGTCTCTCTCTAGCAGCTCCTTTGACTTTGCATCGAGCTGTCGTTTCAGCGCAGTAATCTGTTCTTTCAGCTGCGTCGTCGCAATCAGATGCTCCGAACTGTTGGGATCGATGAACGAGTCCATGCTGCCATGACAACGAGACAAGAGAACGTTTAAAAAATCTCTAGTATTAATTTTTTTTTTTTTTTATAAATTACAAAATTTAATAATTATTATTGATTACTGATAATGATAAATAACAATGAATTAGTTTTAAAAAATATTAATGAAGCAATAATGCAGAGGGTAACCACAGCAAGTAAAAAGCATGGTAAGTAAGGAAGGACAACGACAGCGCTTGCTGTGGTAGCCATGGCGATATTCGAGCCCCGCGTAAACACGCGAAAAGAATTGCGAGAAAAAAATTCACTGGCGTTGCCGCGACTTTCCCGTCGGCACCAGGTGGCACTACCTGCTGCTTGGTATGGTCGCCTCTAGTCGTGGTTTTTTCGATGCAGCCTGACCCGCTTCACCTCTGGACCTGCGAACACACACGGCGATTTATTAATCGACAGATCATCGACCATCGCTCGGATATTCTCCCTAGGTTTATCGTGTTATACGATCTTGATCTAGTCGATAAGATCGATTTCGCGAGGAGAATGCGAGTGCGAAAAGTCTTGCAATGTTCTAGTATGGACGCGTACATACACGCACGCACTCACGCATTAACGCACTAACACATCCAAACACCACACGCACTAACACGTGCACGCACACACGCACGCACGACACCACGTGCAACCCCCCCCCCCCGACTCACTTCTCCTGGTTGCCACGGCGATGCTTCGCCTTGTGGGCGGCGGCAGAGAGCGTCGAGGGCTTCTCTCGCGTCGTCGAACTGCCGGTGGCGCCCTCTCTCGCCGGCCGCTTCGCGAACGAGAAGTCGTCGTGTTTCTTCGCCTTGGCGAGCACGCGCTTGTAAGAGAGCATGCATAGCCAGCACAGCAGCTTCCCGTCCACCTGGTGAGCAGAAACGGAACTACGCACGGGAACATGGCGACCGGCGACAAGGTATACTATTATTGTCTTCGATTCGACGTTGTTATTATAATACGATAATGCATATTATGTACGTTATTGCATGTATTGATTTTAATTTATAAATGTATAAATGAAAATTGATATGTAAATCCAAGACGCGCATGCCCACGTGCACACACACACACACACGCTCTCTATCTATTTCCCTCTGTGTCTCTCTAGCTCTCTCTCTCTCTCTCTCTCTCTCTCTCT
>NW_014581419.1:3580-7089 GCF_000485595.1 Priapulus caudatus
CCCAGGGTACGTTCCGGCAGTACCCTGGGGGACATAGACCCTATGAGCCTTATCTAGGTCACGTAAAAGTACAGTAGCCGTCTGCCGAGTGACGTAACAAGCTAAACTGCGCATGCACAGTCAATCCGTGCCAACTTAGCCCGCTTCAGTTTTGTGTCTGTACGCTAAACGATTTGGCGCGCACCAGTTTAATACCATATCAAATTTTTCAGTCTGTATGGGGTATCAAGTTGCAACATACAAACATCATGATCATGGTACGGCTACAACCATGGGTGTAGGATGTCATCTGTAAACACGATTAAGTATCGCCTTTACCGAACGTGGGCATTGGAAAAGTGTAAGTCAGACATGGGGCCTTCAAATGCCCATAAATGATAACGATACACTATACAAGATACAAGAATCTTTATTTAATGTCAGATATCACAAACAATAAACGTTAGCCGTGATGGGCTATTATTCCGACAAACATAAGTAAATAACAATACTGGTTAAGAACAAATATAGCCTGATACATATAAATATCATATACATATACCATATAGCCTGATGAAATGAAAATGAAGCGAACGGGACTTTTGAACACGAATGAGGAAATGCATCCACTCTGGGTACAAAACAACAATTTCAAATCGAACTCAGACTAAGTACCTTGCAAAGTTGCTGGCCCTGCGAAAGCTCATCAAATGGGTACCTTGTGTGACATTTTGTACATGCGTATAGAGCAGCCATAGTGAGTATTGTATTATTATTTCGGGAGAGCGGAAGATAGTAAAATAATGAAAAATCGGAAAATCTTTGTGTAGGTTTGATATCGTTTCCGGTTTTCGGTGTAAACAAACGCGATAACTTCCTTTTTTGTAAACGTGCAACACCACCAGAACAGTAAAATTAATTATAATTTTATAAACATGTATTATTAACTAATTAAAAATATTATTATTCTTATGTTTTTAACTAGCCTGATACATTTTCTTGACTAAATGGAAATTGCCATAACACACGCCACGATATACTTCTTACAGGAAAAATGGCTCGTCGGGGATAATCGGAAACGAGAGCGGGCTAGCAAACAGAGCACCGCATGGGAGGACCGCGTTTATACTCTCACTCTCACTGTCATCACCATAGAATTAATATAGATAACCATCTTATCTATATTATTTCTATGGTCATCACATCATAGATATATGCTAATACATGTTGTGTTGGTTTAGAATATATACCCTAACACACTGTGTTCAAATCATTTTGCTTATCTTATAATTGCAACATAAAATTAAAAATTGTGCACTATATTGTGATATAATAGAGATTTCTTGTAAATATTGATTTTGTATGAAAGCAATGAAGTGACAAGATTGGTCAACGAAGCAAGGTGACGTGTGCTCTGCAATAAATGTAGGTTTTTCGATGTAGGCCTACTGGTTGATGTTTGTCTTTATCGTTCCTCGAAATTCATGAGATGCTGGTTAACCTTATGTTGAAAACTCACATCTGATGCTTATTGAGAAATTCCATATTGCAAAGGGATGTTCAGCGTCGTAAAACACATGGTTATAAAGTTAGGGTTATGCATGGTTTTTCCCATGCAACCAAATCCCGTGGCATTCCCTCTACTCGTGCTATGAAATTTAACTGGTGATGACATCTGACTGGCAATTCCATTTTGCCTGTTAAAAATGTCAGAGAATAGATCAGTTCTTATTAGGGTGTATGTATAATCATCAGCATCGAACTACAAATACTTCAGTGATCATTTGAAGAAAAAAAGGTGCGAAACTCTTATTAAGTATTGGATCGTGTACTATTCTGTGTAATTATACGATCGATTTACATGACTGGACGATGCTGACCCCTCGTGGCAAAAGCCGGCATCATAGGGCTACCCCCACTTATGTACTTTACTATTACTGCGAGAGCTTAATTGCACCTAATGACGTGTGATATCATTCCTGTTTCATTGAGTTACACACCTACAGCGAACTTTATGTAATTTGTACCAGAACGTTAAATTATTTGTAGCCGTATGTTATTGTAATCGGCTCCCTATATTTTGCTAATAGCTTCCAGTTTTATCATGACAGGTTGAAATAATTGTATTAGTTAGGCTATGTTAATATATCCGAAATACATCAGAATGTTATACAATTTGTACTAACCTGTGGTAACGTATGCGAGCTAGTTTTACCTGTCTGTACGTGTGGTGGTTTGGCGCATATCGCTTCTGGAGTAAAGTAACACATGTGAGGGTTTCTGACGGGTGATAACCGTGATATCATTCTTTGTGTTATTGAGTTACACACGTACCGCGAACTCTGGGGATTAGGGGAAGCCTACTGAAATACATGTATGTATGTTATGCGCGTTTAGATATTTACGATCGATTTACTGACTGGACGATGCTGTCCCCTCGTGGCAAAAGCCGGCATCATAGGCCTCCCCCACTTACGTACTTTACTGTTACTGCGAGTTACTTACTGCGCCTAATATCATTAATATAATGACGTGTGATATCATTCCTGTGTCATTGAGTTACACACGTATCGCGAACTTTATATAATTTGTACAAGAACGTTAAATTATTTGTAGCAGTTTGTTATTGTAATCGGCTCCCTATATTTTTGTACGAACGTGTTTTAGAAAACTTACTTAACGCGTGGTAACGTATGCGAGCTAGTTTTACCTGCCTGTTCGTGTGGTGGTTTGGCGCATATCGCGTCTGAAGTAAAGTAACATATCTTGTTGTTTCATAAGACGTATTGTGAGGGTTTTTGACGGGTGATATCATTCTTTGTGTCATTGAGTTACACACATACCGCAAACTCTGGGGATTAAGGAAAGCCTACTGAAATGTTTGTGTGCGTTTATATGAATAAATATATATATATACGAATATGTTATATACGATCGATTTGGATGACTGGACGATGCTGACCCTTCGTGGACATCATAGGTTATAGGTCATAGGTTAGGAGCTTAACTGCACCTAATATCATTAATATAATGACGTGTGATATCATTCCTGGGTCATTGAGTTACACACCTACCTCGAACTTTATGTAATTTGTACCAGAACGTTAAATTATTTGTAGCCGTATGTTATTGTAATCAGCTCCCTATATTTTGCTAATAGCTTCCAATTTTATCATGACAGGTTGAAATGATTGTATTAGTTAGGCTATGTTAATATATCCGAAATACATCAGAATGTTATACAATATAAATATCATTATAATCTTAATTTATAGCCCATTTAGACATAAATCTTTAATTAAGCTGGTGTAATTAGTGATATATCCGCTAATTAGAGTTAGATTATTTCTTTACTACACGTTTTTATTGTTGCCTATATTTGATATGCGGCCATTTTAAGAAACATCGGGGTTCCGATAATGTTATTATTTTACTATTTTAATATGATCAGGTCGAATACTCTCTCTCTCTCTCTCTCTATAGATCTATCTCTACTTTCCCTCTCTCTCTTTCTCTTTCATTCGCGTATC
>NW_014581419.1:7643-11053 GCF_000485595.1 Priapulus caudatus
TATATATATATATATATATATATATATATATATAATCCTAGAATAAATATATAAACGTACGAAACGACTCTGTTCCGATTTATCGTTAATAAATAGTTTATTAGCATTACTTTCAAGACAAACAAACGAACAAACAAACAACATACATAATTATTGAGTATGCATTGAGTTGAGACGAAATACGTCCGTTTATACATCACAGTATATATCTCTGACACACATACACAAGCTCTCAGCGACAAAAGACTGAGATAATTCGCCCATCCGCCCAGCCTGACTCACAGGAACTGCTAGCCAATCAGCGTGTCCATAGGACGCTCTAAAAGACAATGCTTATCAACGAAGTGTGGTAACGTCTCCACCCTGACGAGCGCGCGTGAGAAACACGTACTAAACACGTGAGAAACACGTACTAAACACATGAGAACGCGTACTAAACACGTGAAAACGCGTACTAAACACGTGGAAACGCGTACTAAACACGTGGAAACACACGAAAACGCGTACTAAACACGTGAAAACACGTACTACGCGCGTGAAAAACCCGCACTAAACACGTGAAAACACGTACTAAACGCGTACTATAAACACGTGAAAAACGTGTATATATATCTTGACTGCGTGATCTTAACCAACTCAAGCAACTGTGTCCCAGCAGTGCGTCATCTCAGTCTGACGGATGGGTGAATTCTCTCAATAATAGCGATGACGTAGATTACCAATCAATAATATCAATAATATCGATGACGTAGTAGATGTATTGGCCGCTGTTCTATAGACCGGGTTAATCAACCGTGAAAAAAATCCAACCTCGTTAATATGAAACTGATCACCTAGTTGTCACGGTGACGTCACGTGCGTCGACGCTGTCACGCGATGACGTACACAAGATGTCACACGTTCTTTATCCATGCTGTCACATCGGTGTCGCGATGTGACGTCATTGTCTCCAAGTTGTCACGCTGGTGCGTCAACGATGGTACGTGGACCTCAATCAAAAATGTCACATGACAGAACTTCTAAAGTGACACAGTTTTACTAAGATGTCGCGTGTCCTTCCACTCCAGATATCCCTTAGTCATAACTGTCACATCATCACATGACCACGCATTAAAGATGTCACGCGTCCTTGCATCTAAATTGTCACATGTCCACGCATCTAAGTTGTCATCTGTCCTTGCATCCATATTGTTTCGTGAGACAGCATCCAATATGTCACCAGGCTTCCAATGCACCACTTGTTCATCTGTTAAAAATGTCACATGTTGCGGCATTAAATGTGTCACATGATTCAGCCTCCAAGGTGACTCATCAATGACGTCATCAAACGACAGGTGACGTCATCAATGATGTCACGTGTCCTTGCATTAACAATGTCATAAGTTTCACGTTGTTACGACGTCCACGACGTTGCTTGACCTTGAATTCATGATATCACGTGATCAACTCAGGTTTCGGCGATAGCTTCATCTGGTTTAACCATCTTTTTAACGCGCAGCATCCATAGCAGCATCCAAGGATTCTTCTAAGATGTCCATGCGACCAAAGTGTCAAATTGTCATACAGTAAAAATGCCACTTCTTAAGGTCACTTCTTCACTAGCCTTCAAGGCCTAATTGAAATGATGTCACTCAACGTCCAATATGTCACCTGATTTCCAAGATGTCATCTGACTTCTATGATGTCACCTGATTTCCAAGATGTCACCTGATCCAATAAACGCACCACATGTTCAATGATGTCCTTGTGACCAATTTTTGCAAATTGTCAACCATTTAAAACATCACATGACCCAACTTTCACCTGATGTCACCTGACTTCACAGATGTCAACCACTGCCTGTCAAACCGAGTCATGACCTTCCACTGCGACGATGATGACATGTGACACCTATCATCGCGTCACACAGCGTCACATAACCGCGCTTGTTTCAGCTTTATCGGTCCCACATGACTCTACCTCCAGAATGATTCTTGTCACATCTATGGTGACATTTTGCACCTTGTTACAACTTTAACCGACCACTCAACTTCCAAGATGACGCATCAATGATGTCACGGTGTCCAACACACCGCGGTGACATCAAGTTACGTATTTCGTGACGTATGACGTCGTGACGTATGACGTAATTCATTGACATTGCCGTGTCGTGAGTGTGTTGCAGCTGGCCTCGGTGTGTGTGTGTGAGGATGAGGGAGGGAGGATGTTGTCACCCTGTCACGCGGCGCCACTCGCCGCAGTCGGTCGCGCGCACCCACGTCACGACGACAGCCAGGGTAGAGCCACCGAGTTTCCGTCCGTGAACGCGCGTCGCACGTGTATCGGAGCGCGTCCGCTCACCGGTGCCCCCTGGCGACCGCTCCCCGCCGCCGTCTTCCCGCCGGGACGCCGCGCCGACGACGTTCTATTGTTTCCGGCTGCGTCGTCGCGTGGCGCCGCCCTGGCGGCGGGAAAGACGAGCGACGCCGGATCGAAGACGGACATCGCGTGTCGGCGCGACGCGGGCGCCACCTGGCGGTCGGTCCGCGGCGGCGGCGACCGGGCGACGGCGAACCTGATCGGGATCTTGCCGTTAGAGTTGAGCGGGTTGAGCGCCCCCTCGCGGCGGCTGAGCACGCCGAAGATGACGGGTCGCGAGGTCAAAGGTCGAGCCGATGACGAGTGTTTGACGTCGGAGCCGTTGGGCACCCAGGGGAAGTAGATGGTGTGGGGCTTGTTGTTGTTGTCGCACGGTGGACTGGTCGGCGAGCCTGCAAGAGATGGTGAGAGGCTGTGTGAGAGATGTGGGGGAAGATTATTCTCTGTGTGTGTCTGTTTATCTCTCTGTTTGTGTGTGTGTGTGTGTGTCTCTCTCTCTCTCTCACACACACACACACACTGTATCTCTCTATCTCTCTCTCTCTCTCTCTCTCTCTCTCTCTCTCTCTCTCTGTCGTGCTCTCAGTCTCTCTCATCTCTCACCATGCTCTCTCTCTCCCTCCTCGGTTCTTCCGCGTCGTCTGGTCCTCTGGTCACTGTGGCCAGCCTCTGCTCCTCTCCTACGGCTCTCTCTCTCTGCTGCTTCTCTCCTATCTATCTTTTCTCCTTGCGCCTGCACTCTCTCTATATATCTCTCCCTCTTTCTTTTTCACTCTCTCTTTCTCTCTCTCTCTCTCATGCTCGCACACACACACCACCGACACACCAACACACACAGCACCACCACCATACACACACATACACACACACACACAGCACATCACACACCAATGCACAAAAACACACACACACACACACATACGCGCGCGCGCGCGCACACACACATGTACGCACACACAACAGCACGGACACACACACCATCACACACACACACACTCCACATCACACACACACACACACCACAAAGCACACACAGGCACACACAGCAAGCA
>NW_014581420.1:0-4227 GCF_000485595.1 Priapulus caudatus
TATATATATATATATATATATATATATATATATATATATATATATTATATGTATATATGTATTGCATAATATGCAGGTGGCTTTGATGACGCACCGCTAACATTAGCAGCAGGTGGCGTCGCGTATTTGCATATTCATCCCCGTGATTAATTATGCTGGTGGTGCCCTAATTATCAGAATCTTGTATTATAATTAGTATTATACAGTACTGTACATTACACAGGTAGTAATGTACTATACTGTATTGTACATTACACATGTAGTATTATACAGTACTGTACATTACACAGGTAGTATGATACAGTACGGTTAACGCGAATTTTTTGGAAATTCCAAAATTTCCCTTTGTAAAAGCGCTGTCATACGACGAGAGACAGGGCTGTCAAACAGCGCTGTCATACAGACGAGCGAAACGCAGACGTGCGTTGCGCAATCGTAGCTGGTTGGCGCCGTCATTCACGAGCAGCAGCAGGGAGAGATGCGGATGCGGCTTCTCTTCTTTGTGGCTTCTCTTGTGGCTGATGAGCTGCACAGCTGTGTACGGATGACGCAACGCGACGCGACGCAGATAACAGTGTAGTTATGTGATGACGCACGATCTCTCTCTCTCTCTCTCTCTCTCTCTCTCTCTCTCTCTCTCTCTCTCTCCTCTCCTCTCTCTCGCTCTTTTCTCTCTCTCTCTCGCTATCTCTCTCTCTCTCTCTCTTCTCTCTCTCTCTCTCTTTCTCTCTCTCTCTCTCTCTCTCTCTCTCTCTCTCCTCTCGTTTTCGCCTCTCTCTCTCTCTCTCTCTTCTCTCTCTCTCTCTCGCTCTCTCCTCTCTCTCTCTCTCCTCTCTCTCTCTCTCTCGCTCTCTCTCTCTCTCTTCTTCTCTCTCTCTCTCTCCTCTCTCTCTCTCTATGTCTTCTTCTCTCTCTCCTCTCCTCTCCTCTCTCTCTCTCTCTCTCCCTCTCTCTCCTCTCCTCTCGCTCTCTCTCTCTAGTCTTTCTCTCTCTCTATGTTCTGCTCGTCTCTCTCTCTCTCTCTCCTCTCTCTCTCTCTCTCTCTCTCTCTCTCTCCTTTCTTTCTCCTTATCTCTCTTCTCTCTCGCTCTCTCTCTCTCTCCTCTCAGCCCTCATTCTGTTTCTCTTTCTCTCCAACGTCGCTCTCGCTCTCTCTCGCTCTCTCTCTCTCTCTACTCTCTCTCTCTCTCTCCTCTCTTTCTCTCGCTCTCTCTTTTCTCTTTCTTTCTCTCTTGCTGTCTCGCTCTCTCTCTCTCTCTCTCTCTCTCTCTCTCTCTCTCCTCTCTCTCTCTCGTCTCTCGCTCATTCTCTTGCTCTCTTGCTTGTCTGTATGTCTCGCTCTTTTCTCTTCTTATCTCTTTTATTCTCTTCGCCCTCGCCCTCTCTCTCTCTCTTTCTCTCTCTCTCTCTCTCCTCTCTCTCTCCCTCTCTTCTCTCTCTCTCTCTCTCTCTCTCTTTCTCTCTCTCTCTATCTCTCGTTCTATCTTTCTCGCTCTATCTGGCGTATTTATATATTATATTATATATTATATCATACGCCACTCATCATGCCAGCTTATATGCAGTGCCGTATTTTGTCGCGTGAAGGGGCGGTTCGAGTCGACAGCTCAACGGAAATTTGCTACGCATCTGTCAGTACGAGGTATGCAGCGTTTTCCGCGGTGAAATGCGGCCGAGTCTATAATATACGTGTGCGTCTGGTGTGTGTGTGTGTGTGTGGCTGTTGGTGGTGTGTGCGTGCTGTGCGTGCGTGCGTACGTGCGTCGTCGTGCTGTGTGGAGTGTGTTGTGTGTGTGCGTGCGTGTGCGTGTTGCGTTGTGCGTGTGCGTGTGCGTGTGCGTGTGCGTGTGGTGTGTGCGTGCGTGCGTGCGTGCGCTGCGGCGCGTGCTTGTGCTTGTGCGTGTGCGTGTCTCTCTCTCTATCTCTCTATCTCTGCGTGCGTGCGTACGCCGGCGTGCTTGGCGCTGTTGCGCTGCCTTTCGTGTGGGCGTTGCTGTGTGGTGTACAAATATATTTCCGCTAGAACCTCACACCATTGTCAGACATTGTGAGACATTGACTTTTGTGAGACATTGTGAGACATTGCAAATCGCGTGTTTCATATACGTTGTTTCAATTACAAAAACGGTTGAAACAGTTAATATTCGATACACAGATGTTTCGTGTACATCATGATCTATCCACAATATGTTTCATACACAGTTGTTCCGTACACAGTTGTTCTACCAACAAGTGTCCAATACATACTGTACATGTTCCATCTGTGTCCGACCATAGTCGTTCCGCATGCATGGGGAATTGCGTGCAGCTTCATGTGAATGTTGTTCTAGTCTCTGCCCTGGTTTGTGCCTGATTGCTTCTTAGCTTGATTTATTCCTTATACAAGTTTTTAATAAACTAAGTCATTTGCTTATCAAGGTCATTGAACCTATTCCTATTCTTCGTCGTCCTTCTTCTTCTTCTTCTTCTTCTTCTTCTTCTTCTTCTTCTTCTTCTCTTCTCTTCTTCTTCTTCTTCTTCTTCTTCTTCTTCTTCTTCTTCTTCCTCCCCTCCTCTTCTTCCTCCTCCTCCGCTTCCTCCTCCTCCTCCTCATTATTCATTATTATTATATCACTATATCAATGATTTTTACCCGCAGTAAATTCTGTAATTCACCGGCCGGTCGCCATATATATATATATATATATATATATATATATATATATATATATATATATATATATATATATATGGGGGCCGGGGCGCGGAAGGAAATTCGAGCGGAGCTAAATTAGAGCGAGTTTTAGTCAATGGGGAGCCATATTACATATCTAACCGCTGTGCAATTATATATAATTATCCACAGCCTATCATAGCAGCGAATCACGCATGATCTAGCAGCACGAATATCATTGATTTCTCGTTCGTTCGCGCGATGATTTTGCATTAAGTGGGACGACGTTAATTTTCGTCGCTGGTAAAACGTGCTTTGACGTCGGCTTAACACTGCCATGCGTGCCGGCAGGGCCTCGTCATCGTCCGTCAGTGATCGGTCAAATGTCTCTGTGATGAAATTTTAATTTATATGTAAATGTATGTCGTCGACACGAGGCGCCAAGTGAAACACCGGCTTTTGAATTGTTTGAGGTGCCTTAAATGAATAATAAAGATTGATTATTTAGCTTAAAACAACCCTGATTATTCTGTCTTGTGTAGATGCGGCTTAAACATTCAATTTCATGCAATGTCGAATTTCGATAGCGTTTTTAGTAACTTTGATGTTTCCTCTAATGCGCCGCCCGTCGGCCGTAAGCCGAAATACATGACATTCGAATATAATGGAGACGCTTAACGTGCTTTACCAAGCATCGCGTTCGCCCTAATAGCGAGCGAAGTTTTAGTTGATCTAGTTTTGCTCGATTTTACCTTTTAGTGATGAACAACTTCGGGGTGGGGGGGGGGAATTTCGCAATGGCGCATAGGCAATGTCGCGATGTGGATATGAGTTTCACTGCATCATGAAATATGTATTGGGCGTTTATCGATACGTTATCGATACGGGCGGCTCAGATGTAATGAATGCGCGTGCGTGCATCTGCGGGTGTGCGTGCGTGCTCTGCTGTGTATGCGTGCATGTGAACATGTTTGCGCGCGGGGGCAGTTCACAAAAAAAGGAACTCTTCATCGATCAGGCAATGAGCTGTATGAGATGCTGCAGGCCGCCAAGGATACCGCGAGTATAGTGATGCTGGGGGCTTTTTTGGAAAGCATTTTCTTTGACAAATTATCCGAATAACTAGGAATTAATTACACGTGCGGAGCTTGATTTTTAATTGTGGGGAGGGTTGCGCACCGGCGGATAAGTGTTGCCTTTGCTGTGAAAACCGACTGTACTTTATGATGGATATAATGTGCGGCACTCACAACCATTCCACGCATGCACACGCACGCACGCACGCACGCACGCACACCCCAGGCGCACATGCTCACACGCACACGCTCACACGCACACCCGCCCACACACACTGACGCACACGCTTATACGCAAATTCGCGCACGCAGGCATTGGCTACAAGCATGCGCTCCTTTCATTGTGATGCTGGGGAGTATGTCGCAGGTTGTACGCAGGAGAAGCCTGCGTGCACGAGAATACGTGACAGCGCGGATTTCTAGTTGCTGCACCGTCGATGATGTTGAAGATCTGGTGCTGCCAGCAACCACCGCACAACGACCATCTCTCTCTCTCTC
>NW_014581420.1:5074-11677 GCF_000485595.1 Priapulus caudatus
TCTCCCTGCCTCCCTATCCACGCGTGTCTGCCTGCCTGCTCGTCTCCCTGCCTCCCTATCCACGCGTGCCTGCCTGCTTTCCCGCCTGCCTGCTTGTCGCCCTGCCTTCCTATCCACGCGTGCCTGCCTGCTTGTCTGCATGTGCGCCTGCATGCTTTCCCGCCTGCCTGCTTGTCGCCCTGCCTTCCTATCCACGCGTGCCTGCCTGCTTGTCTGCATGTGCGCCTGCATGCCTTCCCGCCTGCCTGCTTGTCTCTCTGCCTTCCTATCCACGCGTGCCTGCCTGCTTGTCTGCATGTGCGCCTGCCTGACTTCCCGCCTGCCTGCTTGTCACCCTGCCTTCCTATCCACGCGTGCCTGCCTGCTTGTCTGCATGTGCGCCTGCCTGCCTTCCCGCCTGCCTGCTTGTCTCTCTGCCTTCCTATCCACGCGTGCCTGCCTGCTTGTCTGCATGTGCGCCTGCCTGGCTTCCCGCCTGCCTGCTTGTCTCCCTGCCTTCCTATCCACGCGTGCCTACACATACTGATTTGCCTGCCTTACATGCCTGCGTTGACTTGATACGCATTGTCACTGACTTGTTTTTTTCTTCTCTTGTAATATTTTTTAGCTTTTACGAGGAGATCTTGAACAGCGCTATGTGGAGTAAGGTCGTACCAGCTTTTGCCTACAAGGACTTCATCAAAGGTAGCGTATATCTTGCACATCCGGCCATGCTCAGATGTTTTCGGTTTCGGTTTCGGTATTCGGTTTACCGTAACGTGGCAAAACAAAACGAATCAAGAAAATGAACAAAGGAATTTATTAATTAAAATTAATTTATTACACATGTGTTTAAAAAAGAAAGATGTGCCTGTTTTAAAATGGACATTTAGGTAAGTTTTCTGGAAAAAAAGAACAGGGTACTCCTCTCACTCACACTATGGGCAGATTCGCCTGTCCGGAATATAGTGTTAGTGTTAGTTGGTTAGCTGTTATTTGCTTAGTGTTGGTTGTAAGTTGGTTGAGTGTTAGTTGATTGGTTGTAAGCTGATCGGTCTGTGTGATCATTGCGTTTCTTTACAGGCGGTTACTACGCGAAGGAGATCAGTGAGCGTCTGACTGTCGTCTGCCTCAACACGGTGCTGTGGTACATAGAGAACGAGCTGGTTGCCTCCGCAGACGATCCCGCCGATCAGTTCCAGTGGCTCGACTTCGTGCTCTCGAAGATTCTCTACAGAGGCGGCAAGGTGAGATGCGAGCATCGGGAGCGGGAAAGGCCAGGGTATGAGTGGAGGGGTGGGGAAGGCCATGGTATGAGTGGAGGGGTGGGGAAGGCCAGGGTATGAATGGAGGGGCAGAGAAGGCCAGGGTATGAATGGAGGGGTGGGGAAGGCCAGGGTATGAATGGAGGGTGGAGAACGCCAGGGTATGAGTGGAGGGGTGGGGAAGGCCATGGTATGAGTGGAGGGGTGGAGAACGCCAGGGCCAGAGTATGAGTGGAGGGGTGAGGAGGCATGGTATGAGTGGAGGTGGTAAGGCCAGGAGTATGATGGAGAGGGGTGGGGAGCCAGGGTATGAGTGGAGGGGGGTGGAAGGCCGGGTATGAATGAGGGGTCCACGCCAGTCACCTCTTTCGAGCCAACGCTCATTTTTTGGCAAACATGTGAAAATGGCATCTAGATTAATTCGATTTTGTTAAATTTACCTACCTACCTACCTACCTAATCATACCTACGTGTAATATTGTGTTTTGAGTCTTCGTTACAGTAAATTTGACTGGAATATTTTTAATGCTTTTATTTGCGCCGATAATCGAAAGAAACCAAAATGGCCATCATTTAGACCGTAGCCATCTCATCGCCTTAGATTTCATACGTTTTCGAGATCTGAAACATTTTATTTTCACATCAAAACTAACCCTGAAACAAAAAACCAAACCAATTTCCATCTAGTATAAAACAGGGAATAAGGACAATTTGATCACATTTTTGGTCCGTCATAAAATGAAACACTTACAAATTTTAAAATATCATCTTCCTTTTCTATCACACCAAGGTGAGCCTTAGTGTCATTAACACTTTTATTTTATGTTCTTTTCTTGCTCTCCTCTGTTACTTTTGCTTTTCCCCCTAAACTCCTCTCCTCTCCAACCTAGTTCGTTTCCTACTAACTACTTTCTTTTTTCTGCCCATGGTAATTTACTTCCTCTTCACATCTTCCTTCTTCCTAAGCTCGCATCCCGCTTTCACTTTCTTAGCTTTTTGCCATTCATGTCAGTTCGGTCTCAGTTCTGATTCACAGAATTTTTCCATCTACGCATATCAAACTTTAATTTTTCTGCAGCCTCGTTAGTAGCATACGGACGCAATTACATCGATTCTTCGTATAATTTCTCCCTGCCGCTGTTTGCCGCTGTTGTGTTACTGCTGCTGCTGCTGCTGCTGGCTTGCTGCGCTGCCTTGCTGCTTGCTGCTGCGTGCTGTTGTTAATGCTGTGTTACTGCTGTTGTTACTGCTGCCTGCTACTGCTGCAAAGCTATTTTGTTACTGCTGTTGTTACTGCTTGCTTACTGCTGCCTACTGCCTGCTACTGCTACTGCTGGCTGCTGTGTGTTACTGCTGCCTACTGCTTGCTGTACTCCTTGCCTGCTGTTGCTGTTACTGCTGTTGTTTCTGCTGCTGCTGCTTACTACTGATACCACTACTGTTGTTGTTGTTGCTGCTGCTTCTGCAGCTGCAGCTGCGACGCATTATACATACTGCATTGCCACGCAACGCACGCACGCACACACGCACGTACGCACCATCACGCACACTCACACTCACACTTACACGGCCACACTACGCCACACACCACACACACGCGCGCGAACACACAACACCACAACACACCCACGCACGGCACGCCACACACACACATACACAACACATACACGCCCATACATGTACACGGGCGCCACACACAATACACACACACACACACACACACAACACACACAACACCACACAACACACACACACACACAACACACACACACACACATAATATATTAGACTAGCGGGGAATACCGGATGTTGCCCGGGAAAATCAGTGGCGTTACTCAGTGGTGACGTTGTTGAAAGCGAAAATACCCCAAAAAATCTAACTATCTATCTATCCATGCTTCCATCCTGAATTGCATCTATCCACTCCATCTCATTCCATGACCATCATCCCATCCATCGCCGCACCCGATTCCCATCCCATATTCCATTTCCATATTCCAATTCCCATCCCATCCCATCACATTCAGTGCCATCCCATGCATGCCCATGCCACCCATTGCCAATCCTCATTCCCATCCCATCCAGTCTTACGCATTGCCATCCCATTATCCCATCCATGCCATCCCATACCATTCCATATTCTGCCATCCCATGCATGCATGTACATTGCCATGCCATCCAGTTTCCATCCCATCCCAAACAAAGTAAAAAATAATAAGGAAATCAATAAGAGAAAAGACAATTAAAAATAAACAAAATTAATAAGACTAAAAAATAACTTAATTAAATTAAATTAATTAAATTTAAAATTAAAGGTACAAATAATACATATAAAGAGGTAGCGTAAAGGGAAAAAGGAAATCTAACTATCTATCTATTCATGCGATGCATGCCATCATCCATCTTTCCATGCTATCCATCCCATTCTGATCGCACCGAGCCATCTCAATCACATCACATTCAGTGCCATCCCATGCCATGCCATGCCATGCCATTCCTTATCCTATCCCATCGCACCGCAATCCCATCATCCCATCCATTCCATTGCCATCGCCATGCCATCCACATGCCATCCCCCAAACAGTAAAAAATTAATAAGAAATCAAAAGATAAAAGACATTAAAAAATAAAAATAACTGCACCATTCGTTTATACACCATTAGATTCAGACTTTGATGTTGTGTACGGTACGTGCACCGCCATCTATTGATCAATAAGAATTTTTTATGATATGTTTAACTTTTTAACTTTTTTTTTCAGCCAGAACCACTCCCAGACGTGCTGATTCTTGAAAAAATATACTTTAGTTTTTCTCTAGACTGCGGAAGTTCGTCTAGTTATGCGCGAACACACAATTCGGCTTGAACAACTTTATATATACTAGCAAAACTATAATACCTGTACAACGACCAAATCGTGCCTTAAAATATACAACTTCATGTAAGTGATACAGCTTTGAATGTTAAATATTTCATGCAACTAAATGAAAACAGAAACAAAAAAACATTTGGGATAGAAACAAAGAGCGCACATTCTATAAGTGAGCAGCGGGAAAAACGTGCTCAAAATGTCATCCCATCCAATCTCATCCTATCCATGCCCACCCCTGCCCACCCATGCCATCCCATCCTATGCCGAATCTCATGGGATCCGATTCCATGCATCACAGTCGACTCCCATCCCATCCCATCCATCCATCCCAAACAATACAAAATAATATAATAATATAAAGAACATGAAATAATAATAAATAATAATAGTAGTAAATAATATATGTAAAAAAAAAAGTTATTTTTTTTTCAATTTTAACTTTGTTTTAATATTTTATGAATGTAGTAAAATTTATTTTTTACATTTGAAATTAACGCTGAAGTAGCAGAAGTAGATACTAAAGAGTAAAAAAGTAAAGGAGGAAATTTTTTTCCCAGCTGAAATTCGAACCCAGAATCTCGGGATTATGAAACGCAACTCTTACCGACTACGCTGCGGCGGCGGGTAAGACGCGGGGAATAATTCCCACGTGATGATTGAATTTTTACTTTACATTTTTTTTATTATTTTTAACTTTTTTAAATTTTTGTCTCAGCCAGAACCATCTCCCAGCGTGGCGTATTAAGAATATATCTTCAGTATACCCGATTGAGTGAAAAATCAGGAGAACATCGAGATCAAAAAACACACACACACACACCACACAAGATTAGCCAAATTATAGATATAGAAAGAGTACAAAACGTAAAGGAGAAAATTTTTTCCCTAGCTGAGATTCGAACCAGATCTCGGTTTATGAAACGAACTCCGTACCGACTACGCTACGCAGCTGGAAAAGACACGGAAATAATCCCACGGTACGTGATGATTGAATTTTTACTTGAAGTTTTGAAAAATCACGGAGAACATCGAGATCAAACAAACACACACAGTCACATCACACACACAAAGATTAGCAGATTATAGTATATATATATATATATATAATATGAGGTGCGCAAAAGTGCGAGGCGACCGCCCCTACACGCCGTGCTTGTTATTACCCACTGCAGCAAGCCTTTTCGTGCTTCTAGGTGGTGTCGGAGCTCTCTTTCTCTTCCCCATCCACCTTCGTTCTCTCTCCCTCCCCATCTCTTTCATCTCCCTTCTCCCTTCTTACTTTTCCCCCCCCCTCTCTTCTTCTCTCTCTCTCACACTCTCTCTCTCTCTCTCTCTCTCTCTCTCTCTCTCTGTTCTGCTGGGTTATAGCTATAGAGGAGGGCTACGACGATATTATAGCACACGACAGCATAATAAATAGCTGTATCAGTCAGTTTGTCTGACGCGTTCTCTAGTGCTACGGCATATACTAGTGTACGGTGCACTCTAAAACGGTAATCTGCGCTACTGCACGGTAATACACTGAAAGGGTTTATGTGAGGGGACATGTAGCAGACGATAGGGCCTCGGTGGTGGTGGGGGCGATCGTCTGTGTATCCCTTCTTCATCTTGCAACCCTTTACCGTTTACATCGTAACCGTTTACTATACGATTCAATAATCAGGAGCGATTAAATTTTAACAGCGCTGCTCCGAGCTTAGCGCCATTTATCGGACCCGCGCCGCACGATAGTCGATATTTTCATCAAGTGGTTCATTAGCGCGCTCCTATATTTGTAGAAAAGTAGCAGTACACACACATGCACACAGACACACACACATATGTATGTATATATATATATATATATATATATATATATATATANTTCTCTCTCTCCTTCACTTTATTTCTCTCTCTCCTTCTCTCCAATTTCCGCAACTGATTTGCCTTATTTACGAGTCCTAGCTATTGCAGCTTGCTGTCGTGCAGCTGTCGTAGCTCATGTTACCGCGACACAATGTAGCAGAGCCACATTATGTACCTTATAATGAGGGCATGTATATATATATATATCGATAATTATCTATATAATCAGGAGTTAATAAAGACAAATCTTGTCAATAATCTTGGAAACTCAAAAAGTCGGATGTCGTTTCAGGGCTTCCATAGCAGTGCGAATAGCCGGTGCCTCATGATCATTCGCGCGATTTATTTCGCGCTGTGTTCCCTCCCTCCCGTCCCTCCCCAGGTCCTGGAGGTGCTTGCTGTGTCCCCCTCCCCCCTCCTTCCCCCTCCCTCCCCGTCCGTTCCCCTCCCTCCCCCTCCTTTTCCCTCCCCTCCCCTCTCTCCTCTCCCTCCCCGGGTCGTGGTGGTGCTTGCTGTGTCCCCCTCCCCTTCCTTCCCCTCCCCTCCCCTCTCTCCTCTCCCTTCACCTCCCCTCCCCTCTCCTCTCCCTTCCCCGGTCGTGGTGGTGCTTGCTGTGTCCCCCTCCCCTTCCTTCCCCTCCCCT
>NW_014581420.1:13123-13696 GCF_000485595.1 Priapulus caudatus
CTCTCTCTCTCTCTCTCTCTCTCTCTCTCTCTCTCTCTCTCTCTCTCTCTCTCTCTCTCTCTCTCTCTCTCTCTCTCTCTCTCTCTCTCTCTCTCTCTCTCTCTCTCTCTCTCTCTCTCTCTCTCTCTCTCTCTCTCTCTCGCTCGCGTATTTCTCTGTGCGTACTGATTACAGCTATTGTGACTGTCTGTTTATCTTACCTGCCTGTCTAATCTGTCTGTGTGTCTGCTCTTACTGGAGGTACATTGTGGGTTGAACTGTGCGTACGTTACACACTTGTGAGGTTCTTCTTACACTGTGGGTACAGCCCCACAATACAATCATTTCCTAAATGTATAAAATGACGTTCTGGCGTGTTTACAACTCAAAATAAATTATCACCGCATAGAGTGTTTGTCTGTTGTCCGTAGTCAAATTGTCAGTGTAGAAAGTGTATCTGTGTAACTGAAGAAGTGCGTTGGAGCGCCCCCTATGATCCCGCGTGACCCCCAACGCTTGTCTCCCTGCCTCCCTATCCACGCGTGTCTGCCTGCCTGCTCGTCTCCCTGCCTCCCTATCCACGCGTGCCTGCCT
>NW_014581421.1:0-2809 GCF_000485595.1 Priapulus caudatus
GAGAATGAGAGAGAGCGACCGACAGAGAAAGAGAGAGAGAGGGGGAGAGAAAGAGAAAAACAAAGAGAATGTGTGCTGTCGTTAGCAATCCCGCCGCTGACGTGTCTACGCACGGATGATCTGATTAATTATCGTCTGCGGTGTATGTGTGCATTAGCGCGACGACAACGACACCGAGTTGTCGCCCCGACGATGTACGCCAGCGCCTCGTGACAAATCGACGACGATGACGACGCCGACGACGACGCGGCGAAAAAAACCCCGCACCGCTAATATCTAAAACAACTAATGTGTTATAGAACAAACGTGTGACAAACAAACGTGTTATAATTGCTCCTAGCAGCAGGCCCGTGGTAAATGAGCAGCCTGTCTGATACCCAGCCGGGTGGCTGGGTGGGTGGGTGGGTGGTTTCTGGCTTGGTGGGTGGTTTGGTGAGTTGGGGTGGTTTGGCTGGGGGAATAAGACTGGGTGGCTGGGTGGCTGGCTGGCTGGGTGGGTGGGTGGTTTGGCTGGCTGTGTGGATGGCTGGTTGGGTGGCTGTGTGGATGGCTGGTTGGGTGGCTGTGTGGATGGCTGGGTGTGTAGATGTGTTTGTGGGGCTGCGTTGGTGGCGGGTGGATGGCTGGATTGGGTGGCTGTGTGGATGGCTGGTTGGTGGCTGTGTGGAGGCTGGTTACGGTGCGTGTGGATGGCTGGGGGGTGGCTGTGTGGGATGGGCTGGTTAGTGGCTGTGTGGATGGCTGGGTGGGTGGCTGTGTGGATGGGCTGGTTGGGTGGCTGTGTGGGATGGTGGTTGGGTGGCTGTGTGGATGGCTGGTGGGTGCTGTGTGGATGGCTGGTTGGGTGGCTGTGTGGATGGCTGGTTGGGTGGCTGTGTGGATGGCTGGTTGGAGTGCTGTGGTGGATCGCTGTAGTAGGTGGCTGTAGTGGATGGCTGGTGGGTGGCTGAAGTGGTGCTGCTGTGGCATGGCTGGTTGAGTGGTGGCTGTGTGGATGGCTTGGCTTGGGTGGCTGGGTGGATTGGCTGAGTGGGTGGCCGTGTGGAATGGTAGGTGGGTGGCTGTGTGGGGTGGCTGGTGGGTGGCTGTGGGAGGGCTGGTTGGGGGCTGCTGTGGATGGGTGGTTGGTGGCTGTGTGGATGGGTGGTGGGTGGCTGTGTGAATGAGCTGGTTGGGTGTGTTGGAATGGTGGGTGGGTGGCTGTTGTGGGTGGCTGTGTGGGTGGCTGTGTGGATGGCTGGTTGGGTGGCTGTGTGGATGGCTGGTTGGGTGGCTGTGTGGATGGCTGGTTGGGTGGCTGTGTGGATGGCTGGTTGGGTGGCTGTGTGTATGGTGAGTGAGGGACTGGGTTGGCTGGGTGAGTGGTGAGTGATGGACTGGGCTGACTGGCTATGCCTATGTATATTCGTGTAAGCGCTGGAGACCAGGGGTACGAGGGGCTGCAGGGGCAAACCATCACGAACGGGGTTGACGCACGCACGCACGGACACACGCTCGCACACACACACACACACACACACACACATACACGGACACATGTTCGCAGACACGCCCGCACGCACAAGCATACACACACGCGCGCGCAAACATATAGCTAGAGCAGGTTCGTGCACGCTCTGCAATCAGAAATGGCGCTCACTACCCAATAGCCAGCCTGTGTGCCTGCTGCCCTCTACACACACATACATACGATCAATAGCACGCACACGCACACGCACACGCACGCACACGCACACGCACACGTATATCAGCCCCCATGCTTTCGCACATGAGCGCGCGCGTCTGCCCTCACAGACACCCGCCATCGATTTATCGAGCAGCGGGGCCTGGCCGCACAGCAGCAGACGATGGATGGTCAATAGGTGACCTTGCGCTACCGCCTCTGCTGCTGCTGCTGCTGCTGCTGGACCCTCTCTCTCTCTCTCTCTCTCGCTCTCGCGGTCTAGCCAACTGTACGTACAAATATACATTGCCGCCTATAATGGCAGTCCCTGCATAATGCCGTCTGGGTCGTTAGCCGCGGCATGGCGGGGCACATTTTTTTTGCTAGGGGGTGGGGGGAGCCGGAGAGTCTCGTGGTCGCGAGCGCAGTTACCAGACGGAAGACAGACGGACACACACACACATACAGACGCGCGCGCACACATGCTACATACGCGCGCACACTACATACACAACCTGGTGGCTTATGCGATATGAGAGAAGGTGAGAGGGAGAGAATGTGAGAGGGAGAGGAAGAAGGTAAATGGGAGAAGGGGAAGGGAGTTGTATTAGGAGAAGGCATGAAGAAGAGAATGTGAGAGAGAATGGAGGCCAAGAGTAGGAGAGGTGAGATAGGTGAAGGGGAATGAGAGAAGGAAAGAGAGAAGGCGATGGGGAGAGAGAGAGAGGGACGGACAAGAGTAGAAAAGGTGAAAGGGACTGGGAATGTGAATGAGAGAAAGTGAGAGGAACGAGAGGGTGAATTAGATCATATACGAAAGAGGGGAAGGTGAATGAGAGGAGATGAGAAAGAGAAGGTGCGAGAGAAGGGAGGACAAGAGTAGGGAAGGTGAGAGAGGGGAAGGGGAATGAGAGAAGGAAAGAGAGAAAGTGAGTTAGCTAATCTAAGAGGGAGGGAAAGGTAAATGAGAGGGGAAAGGAAGTGGGCAAGAGGAGAAAAGGTGAGATCGAGATGTAGGACGAAGGAAGGTATTCGAAGGTGAGATGGAGGGGCAGGTAGGTAGGTGATGGTAGTTGCATGGCCTTCAACAACGCCTCTCAGACAAACGAATAAACTATATAATAATATATATATATATACATATAT
>NW_014581421.1:3809-4922 GCF_000485595.1 Priapulus caudatus
GAGAAGAGAGAGAGAGAGAGAGAGAGAGAGAGCGAGCGAGCGAGCGAGCGAGCGAGCAAACGAACGATAAATCTCTAGAAAGTATTCCCCCCTCCTCCCCAATCAAGGGGTTAAAGCACACGCGTGCACCTTCCCTCGACTGTTTGTCACTGTCGGCGCACCTATCGTGTTGTTTGCCGCCGCTGCCGACAGCCAGTGACGACGCCACACCTGTATACCTGTAATTGTCGCGCGACGGCACAATGCCACCCAGTTAATTTGTCAGCTTCGCACACGCACACACACACACACACGGACGCACGCACGCACGCAACCGCGCACGCACGCGCACGCACGCACGCACGCACGCACGCACGCACGCACACACACACACACACACACACACGAGCAACGTATACGGACGTAGGTACGTAGGTAGTAGGAGCTTGATGATGGTTGCTCGCTCATTTCGGCTGGCGCACGTGGTAATAAACGCGGTGTGGTGGCGGGGGGGGGGCGGGTGCGACCCCGGGTGAGATATGACACCGGCGATGATATCGTCATTATCATCGTCATCGTCGTCGTCATTGTCGTTATTATTATCGTCGTCATCGTCATCGTCATCGCCGTCGTCGTCGTCGTCGTTATTATTTTACATCGTCGTCATCATCATCAACGTCGTCATCATTATCGTCGTCGTATTAGTATACTAAACAACAAATAAAAAAATAAAAAAATAAAAAAATAAAAAAATAAAAAAATAAAAAAATAAAAAAATAATTTATTGCATTATTCATTTGCATATGTATATATGATAATGTATTTTACATTATTGTTATTTTATCAGCTATCATGATATAGATAGATATCTCTATATAATGTACTCCACATATTATTATACTAAACCACAAATAAAATAAATAAATATATATAAATTATACACATAATGATACACACTTGATACACACACTTTACATTATTACATATATTGATCAAAATATATGTTAAGCAACAACGCGTGAATCCTCGTAAACATGTCTAACCTTCCCCCTCCCCTCCTCCCCCTCCCCCTCCTCCCCCTCCTCCCCTCCTCCCCCTCCTCCCCTCCTCCCCCTCGTTCGCGTCTGCTGTCAC
>NW_014581421.1:8426-9425 GCF_000485595.1 Priapulus caudatus
GAGAGAGAGAGAGAGAGCGGCGGGGGGGGGCAAGGTAAAGATAAAGAGGATAGAAGAGATAATAATACTAGCATAGTGATATTGTAAGCATCTCATCTACATCCGTCGTTGGGGGGAAAGCGGAATAGAAGGAAGGATAAATATATAGAAGGAAGGATAAAGATATAGAAGGAAGGATAAAAATATAGAAGGAAGGATAAAAATATAGAAGGAAGGAAAAGAGGATAGGAAAGATCATAATAATACTCACATAGTGATGACGTAGACACCTCATCTACATCTGTCGTTTGGGAATTCATGTGTACGCAACGATTAAGACTCTGCAACGAAAAAAAACAAGAAAGTGGTAAATAAAATAAAATCCGCGAAAACGTACGAAAAGCAAAGAGATAATAAAGAAATCGCCGCAAAATTCTCTTTTGTACCGAATTACTCAGATATTTTATCATTTTAACTACTCAACACTATTGACTATTGGTAGTGTTGTCAATCGGTTGTAATTTCGTAATCGATCGATGGGTTGGAGCCCAAGTAACCGATGATTCGGTTACAATCGTTACTCGGGGTGTTGATGCCTGCGTGTGCGTTAACGTCGTGTGCATTACGGTGTGTGCATTGCACTGTGCTTGTTTTAGCCCTGTTTACTGTTTGTTTGCACCCTGTTTACTATCTGTGTGTATAAATACCAATGTATGGTTAATAAAGGATAACTGTGAATAGTAGCGATGATAGTCTCTGATTCTCAATCACTTTTTCCCCAAAAAAACAGTTTTTTTTTTTTTCTGATGAAATCTATTATGGATTTTGATAACATTAATGGGGGCCCCTTGGTTTGAGCCACTGTTCAAACTCAGATGATCGAGTATAATCGATGATCGTGACACCATCACTATACTATGCATTTAAAAGTAAAAGATTTTTTCTCACATGAAAAAGACCGTCGTCAGTACATGTATTCTATATCTGAATTACCCGCAATAAAGATTTAATAATATTATA
>NW_014581421.1:9558-10594 GCF_000485595.1 Priapulus caudatus
AACTATTGCATTTAAAAGATTTTTTCTTCCATGAAAAAGACTGTCGTCAGTACATGTATTTATATCTGAATTACCCGCAATAAAGATTTAATAATATTATAATAATAAAAAGATTGGTGTTGCTGCGTGCGCACACGCGCAATTGCAAAACATTAACATTACCCCCATTTTTTCATATATTGAAAAAAAATTCTCGTGTTTTGATTAATTATCAGAAGCGATCTCTTAATTCGGCGAAATAAACCTACCCGAGGAACCATATTTTAAACGCGAGTTCTAGGCAGCAGCAGCCAACAGAGACAGTGGATGCCATTATGCAACACGCCATTAATTCAACCCTTCACCCTTCTCCTAAACCTCCTCCCCCTCCCTAATCCTCCCCCTCCTCCCTCCTCCCTCCTCCTCCTCCTCCTCCTCCCAGAAACGAGAGCTCGATTCGGCGAGATAAAACGACGGGAGAAGCCGTATTTTAAACCAGACCAGTTTGAAGAAGAGATACCCTCTCTGTATACGTGCGGCCTTTACGGAGCACTCACAGCCTCCACCCACTGCTACCCCACCCCACGTGCGACCAACACACATATTCGCGGACGCCACGTTGTGCAAACGTTTCAGGTGGAAAAAAATGCTACACAAAGCTAGAGCTGCCCACATTTCACCGCATATTTTTACCATTTACTGTATTTTTTGAAACGCGAGTTTTGTGCGTAATAGTAAAGACGACGGAGGCGGCGGCGGGAGAGGGGGAAGGAGAGGGGGAGAGGGGGAGAGGGGGAGAGGGGGAGAGGAGGAGGAGAGGGGGAGAGGGTTAAACACACGTGCGAGATTGCTCGCTTCTCTTTCTCGCCACCAGGCTAATGAGTGTGTGACAGAGAGTTATGGGGACAAATGAGGGCGGCGGGTGTGTCTGTCGAGTTAACAGCAGGAGCTAGAATACGCGCGCACGTGGAGATGCGTGGATCTCTCTCTCTGTTTCTGTTTCTCTATCTCTCTCTCTCTCTCTCTCTCTCTCTCTCTCTCTCTCTCTCGCTCTCTC
>NW_014581421.1:13721-16221 GCF_000485595.1 Priapulus caudatus
CCCCCTCTATCTCTCCCTCTTCCTCCTCCTTCCCCCCCCTCTCTCTCATCCCGGCGCGATAATGAGCACGCGTTCAGCATATCTCGGCCGCGATCAGCAGGTGATTACAGGTGATTTACCTGTGCGTGATTTACCTGATCCCACCTGCCCCGCATCCGTGCAGCCATCCGTACACATACATCGTCTGCCACCGGCGGCAGAGACAACACGGCTACGCGACATTATGGCTCAAGGGGTCGTTGTCGTATCAGGTACTACAGATATGTACCCGAGGTACATATATGTATACACAAAGTGTACCAGACTTGTACTACAGAAGTGTACCCTAACCCTAACCCTAAACATACCCCATATAAAAATACAAAGATAATACTAAACAACCTAAAACTACCGCGGGTACATATCAGTAGTACCTGTTACGACAACGACCCTTCGTGCACTAGTAACCCCGGTTGAGACATTGAGACATTGAATCCCATTGATGACGGATATTACACACAGTACAGAGAAAAAGAGAGACTATGTAATAAACTGATTCAATCAACGTCTGCCTGTTGTAATTTATTTATTATATATTATTTTATATGATTTATATATTATTATTATTTTTGCCGATTCTCTTGCAATTTATAGGTAACCCAGGTGTAGCGCGAAATTCCTGACTTGCGAAATACATGATACAGGATGCGTATGCTAGAGCTTGATTGTTCGCTTGTACGTTCGATTGGACGCATCATATTTCTCAGCTCGCAGCTCGCAGCTCGCATAGCAGGCAGCTCGCATGTCCAACTGATGGATGGATCAAACGTCGTGTGAACGCTCTCTTCAACGACGCTCCCCGTGTCGTTTTTGATCAATAAGAATATCAACTGCAATCACTACCTATCAACTCTAAACTCTAACTAATCTAAACATTACAAACACAGCTACACCACGACCCCACCAACACAGAGTATATCACGCAGTACGTATGCACAACCTCGCACGAAAGAGTTAACACGCCCCCCCCCCACACACACACCCCACCCCGCGCGCTATTTTTTCTCTCTCTCCTATTCTTTCCACTTCACGAAAGTAGCCGTCGATAAAGACTAGGCTCAGCGACGGGGCACCGTGGGGCGGGCATTTTTTTCGCACGACGACGAAGAAGAGAGAAAAAAAAACCAACCCGGATTTCATTTCATGCATCTACGCAAATGAAATCTTAAAAAAGCTCGAGGAAAGGAAACTGGTTGTGAGTCCACGTGCGAGGTGCGCGGTCGGAGAGGGGAGAGGGGCAGGTGGGTGGGGGGAGGAGACGCAGAAAGGGAGGACGATGAGAACCCTTGCTTCTCGGCCTTCCTCCCTCTACCCCCTCTCTCCTCCACGCTCCTTTCTTCTTCCCTCTACCCCCTCTCTCCACGCTCCTTCCTTCTTCCCTCTACCCCCTCTCTCCACGCTCCTTCCTTCCTCCCTCTACCCCTCTCTCCTCCACGTTCCTTCTTCCTCCCTCTACCCCCCTCTCTCCACGTTCCTTCCTTCCTCCCTCTACCCCCTCTCTCCACGTTCCTTCCTTCCTCCCTCTACCCCATCTCTCCACGTTCCTTCCTTCCTCCCTCTACCCCCTCTCTCCTCCACGTTCCTTCCTTCCTCCCTCTACCCCTCTCTCCTCCACGTTCCTTCCTTCCTCCCTCTCCCTCCTCTCAACACGTTCCTTCCTTCCTCCCTCTACCGCTCTCCTCCTACTAAAATCTCTCTCCTCTACTTTCCTTCCTTCCTTCCTCTCCCTCTAGGTACGACCTGCTCAAAGTACGCCTTCTACGCGTTGTATGGGGAGAACTCTACTTAGAATCAGTGTCTCCATCTAGGCACCGCCCCTGGCACCACCTCCCTATCAGATGCGCCCTTTTAACAGCATGAGAAGGAGGGTATCTATCTTATAATCCGACGACGGCTCTCGCTCTCACTCTTTCTTTTTTTCTTTCTCCTCTCTCTGTGTGTCTCTGTCTCTCTCTCNATATATATATATATGTAGTGTGTGTGTGTGTGTGTGTGTGTGTGTGTGTGTGTGTGTGTGTGTGTGTGTGTGTGTGTGTGTGTGTGTAAGCTGAAAACCTCCACCGTGCGCCCAGCGCCGCGACAGACCGACAGGTACCCCACGCACGCACGCACGCACGCACGCATGCACACACTCACTCACACACTCACGCACGCACGCACGCACGCACGCACGCACGCACGCACGCACGAAAGCACGCACGCACGCACGCTCACCCACTCACTGACACTCACTGACACTCACGCACGCACGCACAGTTGTGATTTACATGCGCGCACACAGAGCGAACGCCGCCTTGCCTTTACGAACGCTATACCACGCAGGCAGGCAGGTATCGCGTCGACGTTCGTGTCGGAGTTTCATGCATGGCGGTGCATGCTAAGCTAATCGCAACAGGTAGTGCAGCAAAGCGATCGTCCCAGGCGCGTGCGGAGAAAGAGGGAGAGAGAGAGAGAGAGAGAG
>NW_014581421.1:21221-23377 GCF_000485595.1 Priapulus caudatus
AAAGTTAGTCCATCGCACAGGTACACATGCATGCCAAATCTCGCAGGCCGCATATAATACCTGACGGGCGGGCACCCGTGAAAGTGGACTCGACCACTGCGGCGAGTTTAAAAAGGGGGTGTGCCCATAAAAACTTGCTCGCTCCTCTCTTCTCTCTACTCACTCACTCGCTCACCCTTCTCTTTCTCTCTTTCTCCTCTCTCCGGCTTGGGACGGGACGGGCCGACGAGCAGATGTGCATGCGCATAGATAGAGATATTTTTTAAATAAGAACCCGGGGCGATGTGAGCGCGCGCGAGCGGTTCCTCGGAGGAAATAATGACGACCGGTAGTCGCCGCCGCGACGCACCGTGCGGGGTAACGTACGGGGACGTCGGGACGTGGCGACAGTCTCGGTGCTCCGACGTGTCCGTGCGTGCGTGCATGTTACATGTCCCGTTTCTTGGCGATTGTAAAATAGCAAAGGTATGGACGGACGTGACCATATAAAGGCAATGGTGTCTGAAGACGAAGCACGAACCGAACAGAAACAGTGAGGGCGAAAAGAAGAGATGGCGAGACAGAAAGAAGAACAGCAACAGAGATAGAGATAGAGAGAGAGAGAGGCGGAGAGAGAGAGTGAGAGGAAGAAACAGACAGAGGCAGATAGAAGAGAGGGAGAGGGACAGTTAAAAAGGAAGAGAGAGGGGGGAGAGCGGCGTCGAAAGGAAAGAGAGAGAGAGAGAGAAAGAGAAGAGAGACGAGAGAACAGGAGAGAGAGAAGAAGAGGAGAGAGAGAGAGACAGAGAGAGAGAGAGAGAGAGAGGAGACAGAGAGAGAGAGAGAGAAGAGGCGATCAACAGAGAGAGCAAACACTACTGTCACGCACGAACGTGTACCGCCCTCCCCTCCTCCTCCCCAACTAACTTTAACATTACGCATGTCGTGACTACCGACTAACGTTCCTGCTTCGAACATCTCACCGTTGCCCCTGAACCGCACCAACAAAACAACGCCTCCCTTCACCTGTACGCAGTGCGCACAGCGACTACGTCCGCCGCACTAGCACTTTGGGGCGAACGCACTGCAGGACATCAGCAGAGATACACGGTGATTCTCATGTTCTGCTAATGATGCTTACAGTAGGAATTCCTCGCGTAGATTTAAGAAACCTTCTCCTAAAGTGAATGGAATGGGGAGGGGGAGAAGGAATGCGAGAGCAGCGAGGCGGGTGCAGGGAGGGGGGAGGGTTTTTCTACCTGGGGGGGGGGGAGTTTTCTACTGGAGGTGGGGAGTGAAGTGACGGGTGCGTGATTACTTGCGTGTCGAGTCAACGGTGTGTTGTGGTTGTTGTTGTTGGATATCGGAGGGAATTCTGGTAAAAGCGAAGATAGAGAGAGGCAGAGAGAAGAGGAGAGAGAGAGAAGAGAGCGAGCGAGAGAGAGAGAGAGAGAGAGGGAGAGAGAGAGAGAGAGAGAGAGAGAGATCAGAGCGATGAGAGAGAAAGAGATGAGAGAAAGAGAGAAAGAGAGAGAGAACGAGAAAGAGAAAGAAAGAGAGAGAGAGAGAGAGAGAGAGAGAGAGAAGAGAGAGAGGGCGATAGAGAAGAGAGAGAGAGAGAAGAAGAGAGAGAGAGAGAGAGAGAGAGAGAGAGAGAGAGAGAGAGAGAGAGAGAGAGAGAGAGAGAGAGATCTAAGATTGCTAGAAAGAGAGAGAGAGAGATGATTTCCGTGTTCGCTGCCCATACGGCTCAGCCATGACAGAGAATGAATTATTCAAGCCTACAAGGAGCGATGACGACGATGACGATAGCGGCAACGGCGGCAACGGCGACAACGATAGCTGCAACGGTGATGATGACGATGACGACGACACCGACAACGAAAATCAAAACGAAGAAGGTGATGACGACGACAGCGACAACGACGATGACGGCGACGGCGATGATGACGGCGACAACGATGACGACGGCGACGACGGCGATGGTGACGATGCTACGCAGCAGAAACAGGTTAGGCGCCGGCCTGCCCGGCCGAGAGACAAGATTTGAATGCTGAAACATCGCGCTCGGTTCAGGCTGCATAGCGATTATTTATGGCCCGCCCACGTATGCAGTGTCCTCACACCATCTCCCCCTCCCCATCCCCATCTCTCCTCTCCCTTCCCAGCTCTCCCTC
>NW_014581422.1:0-11044 GCF_000485595.1 Priapulus caudatus
GTGTCTCAAACACCGCACCTGCTGATAAAGATATTGTGTATCTGCGAAGAATATCGAGCGGGATCCAACCTACTACTAATATCTATTGCAATAATAACACTATACATATAGCTAATGTAAAATCGTGATTGTGCAGATCGGCAGATTATATAGACTGGTACTCGCTCCCACCTCTCGGCTTAGTTACTCGATGGATGCATGGACCCATCGAGTAACTAAGCCGAGAAGTGGGAGCGAGTACCAGCCTACAGATTACACTCCACACATGTTCGCTCTGTTTGTAACCGGTATGGCCGGCGGCACGGGATTGTAAGTAATATTGCTATTTTTAGTCTAAGTCGCGGAACGCTCTATTCTGCATCTACGTCAACACTATGAATTTGACACATGCTTTCAAAAGTTATAATAACACTGCTGCTGCAGTAGAACGTTATAACTAAATAAACTTATATTTTGGCATGCCGACGCTCGATGGGACAGACAGTAGCGGTGACACCGACAGTGTACGCGCGAAGCAAAAGAGGCTTTACATACAAAAGGTACGCTATGAAGGGAAACACTTCCCCCGGGCGTAGATGGACGGTCACGTGATGTGGCTGCACTTGTGTTAGGATTAGGGTTAGGGTCAGGGTTAGGGTTAGGGTTAGGGTTAGGGTTAGGGTTAGGGTTAGGGTTAGGGTTAGGGTCAGGGTTAGGGTTAGGGTTAGGGTTAGGGTTAGGATTAGGGTTAGGGTTAGGGTGAGGGAAATAAATCCATGTCTAGCACGGAAGTATGACTGTGGAATCTTTTTGTGGAAGATTTGAACTTTGAAGCATCTAGTATGATCTTCGCCATTGACGCCATCTTGTCCATCTACGCCCGGAGGAAAGTGACACCCCGCTATGAAACGCGGGAATTAAACATGTGGCGCCCTCACCACTAAACTGATTATTCAAACGGGTACAAATGCTAAACGTACCGTACAACGACATATAAATACTGCTGCGATTAACAGAACACTCCACGCCTGACATTGTCAAAATATCACTCGCAATACTTATGATTATAAAGAATACACGAAATCGCATTTCACAAACTATTCTGCTAAAAAAAAAGACCAATAAATCCAATATACGCAACATAAACATCTCTCTGCTCTTCAATTCAAACTGAATCACTGGGCACGAGCAATATCAGTTCCGTAATGAGTCGGGTTGTCCACATTAGTCTTCCTAACACAAATTTTAGGTGGACCTTTCCGTGTTGCTTGGAAATTCTCCCCGGATAGCTTAGCGCCAGCATATATGTAAAGCTCGGATTATTGCGGATCTTGCTTTGTTCCCGGAGAAACTGGGCAAAGTGACTGAAAGGAGGATAGATTACTTCGTTTTGCTCAATGTATCTAACTGCTCTTGTAGTCATTTTTCCTGCATGTTGTAAGGTAGCTTGTTTACAATGGGTGTAACGCCAGATGATGAATCAAATTAGCCAAGTAGGGACTGATACCGTAGATCTTCTTTGATGGATTCAATTTCTGAGACGATGTCTGAGAGCTCATACAGCTTCTTTGGTTCTTTAATGGTCAACTTTGGAAAGCTGTCTAACTTTCGTCGTAGCGAGGACTCGATCAGCTCTGGAGCACCATAGCGTTCGTCTAGTTGCTCCCAAATTCTTTGTAACCCTCGCTGTGGATTGTGCATATTTGCATCCTTCAAACTTCTAACCTGTCCCTGGGACTCAGGTCATGCCCATTTCTGCAGACGATCCAATTCCTCTAAGGGTTTGACGTCAAGCTCTCTCATCTTTGACTGAAAGCTCATTTTCCATGTGTTGTAGGACTGCGGCTCATCATTAAATTTTATTAGGCTTGTGATAAGTAATTCTTTTTTCAACAGGAAGCTGGTAAAATCCGACGTAAGTACCAACTCTTCTTTTGCCGTAGCGGGAATTTGTTCATGTTGTGGAGGTATGTACGGAGGCACTGTTGGGTCCAGCGGTGGACTAGCAACGTGATTTGTAGTTCTTACATCAGCAAATTCGTTGGATAGAGAGTCTACCGCTTCCTTTGATATTTCAGATTTCTCCTGTCGATCCGATGCCGTATCAAGTGCATTTGCTTCCGCTTCAGCGGCTGCCAAATCTTTTTGGGCTCCTAAAACCTCGAGGTCGGCTTCAAGAGCGGCTTTTCGTTTCTTTAACTCGGCCTCCTTTATGGCAAATGTCACCCGTGCCTTTGCTGCTTCCGCTTTTGCTCTCTTTTTGCCCGCTAGCGTAGTCTGAGAACAATACGAGCCTAACGATGCTGAGCTTCTGACCCTACGTTGTTGTTGTTTAATACTGGGCCCTGGTGCAGGGCGTTCCACGGACGGCATGGTGTTCTCTACTGTGGTAGTTTCCTCGTCTGTGGCCGACATCGTTAAATGGCAAATGTTTTCACTTTACTGTTATCAGATAGAGACTAAAGGCAGGAGGTCTCTTTGTCAGTAGTTTATTCAGTAAAAAACTAAAACTAAAAATACAGAGAATACGTTCTTACTCCATACTACAGTTGTACCCTATGTAAACATTGTTCTCTTAGAAAACCACGCGAATATATAAACTCCAATTGAATGTAATTTAGCTATCAGATTGAACGTACACCTATTCTGCATCTACGTCAATACTATGAATTTGTACCGCTATGAAACGCGGGAATTAAACATGCGGCGCCCTCACCACTAAACTGATTATTCAAACGGGTACAAATACTAAATGTACCGTACAACGGCATATAAATACTGCTGAGATTAACAGAACAGGGAGATTATGTCTCCCATTATGTACTCTTGATATATATATATATATATATATATATATATATATATATATATATATATATTCACCCAACACACACTCTTTCGCTCTCTCTTTCACATACGCTCTCTCTCTCTTTCGCTCGCTGCCTCTCTCTCTCTCTCTCACTCTTTCTCTCTCTCTCTCTCTCTCTCTCTCTCTCTCTCTCTCTCTCTCTCCTTCTCTCATTCTCTTTCACACACACACACTCTCTCACACACACACGTTCGCGCGCACACACACACACTCTCTCTCACACGCACACTCACACTCGATCACACACACATACACACACACACACACACACACACACACACACACACACACACACACACACACACACACACACACACACACACACACACACACACACACACACACACACACACACACACACACACACACACACACACACACACACACACACACACACACACACACACAATTAAATCAATTGCGTCTTTATTGCTTGTTACCGGTTAACAGATTGTCCTTTTCAAGTTTCCGTATTTTTAAATACAAACTCAGCAGTTAAGTAGACAATTAACACGCTCGCGTGTAGCCGATCTTACACAAGAAAAACAGTTAGCAGCGGATACATGTCGTAATCCAGTCAGCTTGCATTCTTCCGTTCTCGTTTCGTGTGCGCGTGCATCGGCCACTGCGAGCAGATACGTGGAGTTAAGCGCGTCAATCCGCGACGACATGAAAGCGCAGCGTCATCCTCTATAAGGCCTGCTATTATAGTGTGTTATCCCATAGAAATAGAGGCATTTTGTACCGAAGGACGGATCACCCCCTCCCCCTCCTGCACCACACGTAGAGATGGGCTTGCCTGAAGAGAAAGCGCGCGTGTTGCTGGAATGCAAGGGTATAATTGTGCAAGCCCTATTCTTCCTGCCATTCGGCCATTAGTCTGCAAAGTGTGAACCGAAATGCGATTACTTCCTCCGCCGAGCCGTCCGCCGAGATCAGGGTACAGGTAGATAATGGTGGGCATCTACCCTGCTAGGCGGAACCGGGCGAGTGGGGACGGGTCTCACGACGGCCTACAATGCCGTGGCATCGCGCTACCGTGGGGATGAGCTGACAAGGGACAATCGAAACAGTCCGGGCAGCGCCGCACATTACTAACGGCCAGTTGGCTTTCTTTAGGTGTATCGACGCTGCGCCTGACTAATAACACATTCGACCGCGTAATATTACGCACCGATTTACACGGTTAAACCCGAGTTGGTATGCTAGGCGGTGCGTAGAGAGAAAGCGAGAGAGAGAGAGAGAGAGAGAGGGAGAGAGACACGCGCAGCGGCATGTACTGGAGTCTCTGCCATCAACTCTGACAAAAAAAAGAAAAGCACCAACACTTCGCGGAGAGTCAGTTTTTCGTCTACCGGTCATCACGTTAGAGGTCTACCCTCGCTCTTAACGCTCTACCTCAGCGTTCGATTCACTAGTAAAGTCTGTTGGCAAATTCTTCGCCGGAGCGTCCTGGTGATTAATTTTGACGTTGGCGAGCCCAAAGTTTCTAGGATCCGCCCACAGAGTCAGTGAGCATCGGCTGCTATCAGGTATTGCGTGTTATTGTTGTGGTACATAAAGGTAGTTTACAGCGCGCACACCATCGCTCCTCATACCCCGAAAACCATTATCAGTAGGTACCGTGGTATTGTGTCATTAACAGGAACTTTTTGGCCTGGCCGACTTATCAGTATAGAACACATTTATTATATTATATATAATTATAATATAAAATATATATAATATATATATAAATATAATAAATATATATTAGTATAATACCATATGGTGTGTGTGTTGTTGTGTGTGTGTGGTGTGTGTGTGTGTGGTGTGTGTGTGTGTGTGGTTGTGTGTGTGGGTGTGTGTGTGTGTGTGTGTGTGCGGTGTGTTGGTGTTAATGATGTCACCGTGGATTTACTGTTTACATTGCATAATTATATTGATTAATTTTATTATGACAGGTAAGATGGTGTTGTTTACTACGTAACTTACAGTAGTCTATTCTTTCTTAATTATATATATATATATATATATATATATATATAATATATAATATTATCATATAAAATATATATATAATTGCCGTTTTGTTCTGGGAGCGTGTTGCGTGGGTTGTGGTCGGCCGTGGAGATATGCTGCAATGTGAGTAGCGCGAACGACGCACAATATATGCCGGAACGTACATATGAACACACACGCAAACGCACACAGCGACACACACGGGACGCGCGCGCAACCATGTTCTTTGTAAACTGCACCGTAATTTGAGACGATGCAAACTATCTAATAAATATAAACGCCCTGTGTAAGGTAAGTATTCTCGATTCGAACTTGCTGCTTTGGAATCGTCGTGGCAACACTCCGTTTGAAGATTTCGTGATGGTGTCCGACAAAGCTGACCTTGGATTGGATCGTTTAGACATTAACAAACCTCAGCAATGAATAGAGCTGTGATATACATAGTTGTACTGCTTAATCGCCTGGATTGAATTATATTACGGCTTCCCCCGTCCTTTTCCATAGAATCTACGATATTTATCTACTACGTATTATGCACTAGTCAGGCAGGCATATATGCTATATCATGTTTATCGATAACAATAAATATAACAGGCTAACCACGGTTTGATGAATATTCTTCTCTTATTATATAATCTCTAATCAGGACTACCAATTTTAGCCGAAATTTGTTTTTTGACTGCTGATTAGTAGCCGGCGTTCAACGACGGTAGGGCAAGAAATCCCGGTATTGAGCGTCAACGCACGAGGCAAAATACGAGCCCCAGAATACGGTATCTAAGGCAGATCCGTATTCATGTCAAATACGAGGCTCCAGACCCCGAAAAATTGCCGTGCTTGAAGAAATACCACGGATTCTTGACCGCCAGAATATTCCTCGTGGTGAACCGCTAAATACCTGATTTCTGAAAGGCCGCCGTATTGTTATAGACTGTCCGCGGCTCGGACAGTTTCCAGTGTAACGGCGATGGAACTGTCCGAGGCGCGGACCAGTCTACGTATTTATCGGCAGTTGTTGCTTCAATTGCCATCTGGTTAATGTTCGCATTGTCGCATTGATGTGTTAAAGCAGCTCGCAGCTCAGCAAATACCGTATTTCTGGAGCCGCCGATCAGTCGTGTGAAACGCTCGGCCGCGTATTGTCTCAGATACCGGTATTCGCAAATCCGAGTTATTTTAGAACAAATGACGAGTCGTCGTGTGAAACCGAGGCCCTTATAAACCGGTCATCTAAATCAAACTACCAATTGCAATATCACCTTGTAAAATACACGTATAAGCATAAAAAACCATGTCATTGTGCACCACGTCGCACCTGTGCGATAGCTGCGCGCACGAGACGTATTGTTGTGTTCACCACGACTCAATTCACCACGAAAATACGCCTGATGTGAGAGTGACAACAACCTAACGTTATACTCCTCTTTACTACTAAAAGAAGGTCGTAAAAGTTGTACAATCAAATTATTACTGTTCGTGTTTTGCCGCGAGGTCTGCGTTGCTCGGCTTACACGCATGCAGCAACACCCATTAATATCAAGAGCTCATAATACCTCTGTATTTATTAGCTCTTGTAATTATGTATAGCGCTGCGCTTTGTCGAAGCACGTTATTAGCTGACATTTGACGCTCTATATCGCCCTCAGAGGTAGTCAGTAAAAGGAGTTCTATCAAAGCATGCGCTCTTTTTAAGAGAACAGAAAACGTAGGGAAGAGGAGGACATAGAAATAGACAGAGAGCGAGAGATAGAGACACATGCAGAAAACGAGAGAGAACGCGAGAAAGAGAGGAACGAAATAGCGAGTGAGCAGAAGAGAGAGAATGAGACAATACGCGACAAAGAGTGGGTTGGTGGGTGGTTTAATTTATGGGTGAGTGAGTGAGTGAGTGAGTGAGTGAGTGAGTGAGTGAGTGAGTGAGTGAGTGAGTGAGTGAGTGAGTGAGTGAGTGAGTGAGTGAGTGAGTGAGTGAGTGAGTGAGTGAGTGAGTGAGTGCGTGAGTGAGTGAGTGTGTGAGTAAGTGAGTGAGCGAGCGAGTGTGTTAGTGAGCGACAGAGTGAGATTGGAAGAGCATATATAGGGTATATATATACATAGGGAGAGAGAGAGATATAGGGAGAGAGAGAGGGGGTGAAATAGTTGTTTTATGTACTGCAACCAGTGGTTACTGGCTTCCCATAGACAATTTGCTTTCACTGAGAACATCCGAAGGTATGTGTTTCATGTGTGCCATTCATGCGTATTACATTATAGAGACGAATAAATGGTCGGCTTCACCTGGGGTGTCCGTGAGAGGAGGCTGGATTCCACCATTGATTGGACCGTAGTTCGAACGACGTCGGGCAAAATGCAAACAAAGCACATAACCGGCACTATGACGCTGCACGATTCTTCCGGTGTCCTGGATGTTAATTATGTTTGAATTATTCAATGAGCACCACACTGCCGGTAAAAATACATCCTGAAATAATCGCCACTGTCACAAAGATCCGTTAGATTTGTACAGAGTGGCAACCCCCACCTCTACATGTAGACAGTAGCTAGGACCTATGGGCGGCTTTATTCCGTAATCACCATTGATAGTCAAACAAGCCTAATAAACCTACTTAAATATCTCAGTAATTACATAAATGCGGAGTGCATGAGCGCCGCGAGTAAGCTATTCTTCTATCGCTTTTTCTCGTGTAGGATCGAGTAATGGGCACGCGGAGATATGTTGATCCACCAGCAGCAATATTCGATTGCGCGAGTCCGTGCGCAACCGCAATCGTCCATCAAAGCAATTAAACATAGGTCTGCTGCTTTCTCTATCTGCGCGAGCTGTATTCCGACGGCTTTCCAACTAGATTGTCATCGATGAGTGGTCTGTTCGTGGCGACCGGCACCGATGGCCGTAACATAGAACAGGCCTCGCGGGTGTGAAAGCAACGTGAAGGAATTGCGTTGTCGGTATAAGATGTTGATCATTTAATTCAGAAAAATCTAAGGTATATTTTGTAGCCACCTAATTTCTTTCTTAATGGTAACCATATCTCTAGCGGGAAAACCGCCGCATCTGCGCGTTGGCGTGCGCATTTAATGCGCGAAAAAGATCGTAGGAAGAAATAGAAGCTGATGTGGTGCTACCAGCATTCGTACGCTCACGACCCCGATGCTACGACAAATCAGTGTAAGCCATCATAAATTTATATAATGCGAATGACACGTCCGTTCTCTGATAGTTGATGACAATGGACAATCGGGCGGCCTTCGCGTGTAGAATCCGCGATATGCAATTACTTCGCTGTGCACAATTCTCGTACCTTTCTATTATTAGACACGTCTAGGCCGACAAGCTGGGACACAAATGGTATTTCGTGATAGTACCACGATATTCGAAATAATGTCATCATATATCCATTAAGGACAGTCATTAAAATCCAACACAATTAGATACACTATTTTTTCTCAGGCAAATCATGGCATGGAATTATTGACAAACACTAAATGATTTATGATAGGCACAAACTGATTTAGTGACAGTACTAATACCCATTTGTCCTTCCCACCTCGCCTGCCATACACGTCAACCTATGTGTGGGATCTGCCTGATAGAATTTTGGTAGGCGACAATTACTGTATCTCGCGCGAAATCTTCAGCCGCTGTTTAGCGTTTGTTCGTTGTGGTCTCGATGATCTTGTTATCCGGTGCTATAAAGATAAGCAATCCCTTGGGTGGCATATCTGCCTTAAACCAAACAGATGGGCGATAGAATGTCGTAATAATCTCACTTTTTTTTTTCCCAATCTATAGACACGCGGGAGACTGTTTTCAAACTTCGCGACTAATGGCATGGCACGCTGCGTCTGTGTCTTTATTTGTTGGTCGTATATTGTAATCGTGTCCGTTACTCTGTCCGTAATTGGACGGTCGTGTCAATGCGACTTATGGCGGTGTGTGGCGGGTGAAGCGGAGGAGCGCGAGCAAGTCTCTAGGTTTAGCGCGATTAGCCAAAATCGTCGAGCAGCAGTCAAGTAATGAGATTTGTACTTCTTTTATGGATTCAATGAAACCGAACAGCATCCAGTAAAAGGACGTACGTTGGAGGCTGATTGCAATCAACTATTTATTACAATTAATTACGGTTGTTACATATAGCGCCCACCGAGGCATATATTTCTTCAAAATGTTACCGGTCTTCTGGCCGAAGGCGCGAACTCTATGCGCATAAGTAGCGATCAAAGCTTTGTTGTGGGCCGTTTTATATTATACCTAGAATATCTATGTCCATCTCAATCCCACCAGTATAGTAAATCTTAGGTAGAATTAGGTAGAAGCCGTGGAATTAGGCACATCGCCTGGACTACTACGTATCTATCTATCTATCTGATCTATCTATCATCTATCTATCTATCTATCTATCTATCCTATGCTATCTACTATCTATCTATCCTATCTATCTAAATCTATCTAGCTTCTACGTATTCTATCTATCATCTATCATCTATAAATCTATCTATCTATCATCTATTTCTATCTATCTATCTATCTACATCTATCTATCTATGCTATCTAACCATCTATCTATTCTATCTATCTATCTACTATCTATCATCTATCTATCTATGCTATCATCTATCTATCTATCTATCTAACTATCTATCTATCGATCTATCTTCACGCTACCTACCTACCTACCTTACCTAACCGATACTACCTACCTTACTCCTACCAACCTACCTACCTAACCTACCTAGCCTACCTACCTACCTACCTACCTACCTACCTACCTACCGTACCTACGCTACCTACCTACCTACCTACCTACCTACCTACACTACCTTACCTACGCTACCTACCTAGCCTACCTACCTACCTACCTACCTACGCTACCTACCCTAGCTACCATACGCTACCTACCTACCTAAGCCCTACCCGACCTACCTAACCATACCTACCTACCTAACACTACCGTACCTACCTACCTACCGTACCGGTACCTACCTACCATCTACCTACCCTACCTACCTACTACCTACCTACCTACCTACCTACCTACCTACCTACCTACCCTACATACGCATACCTACCAACTACCCTACTTCGTACCTACCTACCTCACCTACCCTAACCTACCATACTACCTACCTAACCTACCTACCTACCTACCTAAACACTACCTACCCTACTTACCGTAACCCTACCTACCGTACCTACCTATCCACCCTACCTACCACCTACCTACTACGCACCTACCTACCTACTACCTACCTACCTACCTACCTACCTACCTACCTACCCTACCTAACCTACCTACCCTACTACCATCCTAACCTACCTAAACCTACCTACCTACTACCTACCTACCTACCTACTACCTACAATACCACCGCTACCTACCTACCGTAACCTACCTACCTAACCATACCTACCTACGCTTACCTTACCTACCCTACCTAACCTACCACGCTTACCTACCTACCGTACCTACCTACGCTAACCCTACCTAACCTCCTATCCTACCTACTAAGCCTACCGTACCATACCTACCTACGCACCCAAATACCCTACCTACCTACCTACCTACCTACCTACCTCTACGCTACCACCTACCTACCACCTACTACCTACTTCCTACCTACCACCTACTACCTACCGTACCTACCTACCGTACTTACCTACTGCTACCTAACCTACCTACACACCTACCTACCTACCTACGCTACCTATCTATTTTACCACATACATAAATAGTTCGTCCTGCCAATTACGCCGTTCCGACCCTTCTATAACGTAGTAATCCTAGTTTAACATTTTAGTCTGTGAAATCCGGTAAAGCGACGGTGATTTGCAGCGCCAGCCACGCGGGGGGACCATTTCTGCGGGCGACGTCTCGCTTACCGCGGTTCAGTTTAAGTCACCGACGTCGCGAAACCAACGAGCAAATATTTACGCGGATTGTATGCAAAGCCCGCGGTCCCGCCGTGAGCTGCAGAAGCGAGGTCAGCCGAGATTGCTGCCGTCGCGAACTCAATCAAAATCATGCGGAGTAAATAGCGCTGATCTTCGTAACATTCGCGTTTGGGAGCCGAGCAGCGACGTTCTGGGAATGTCTGTCGATAACGACGTAAATGCACAGCCTGCCGCGGGACGGCAAATCGGAGTAAGCCTTGCTGAATATCGATGCCACGCTTGAACGCTTTCGTTGTCACTGG
>NW_014581423.1:2948-3524 GCF_000485595.1 Priapulus caudatus
GAGAGAGAGAGAGAGAGAGAGAGAGAGAGAGAGAGAGAGAGAGAGAGAGAGAGAGAGGTGAACGTAGTTACACAGGTACACAGGTACGGAGGTGTGCGCAGGTACAGGTGTACCTTGCCGACGCTAAGGTGGATCTGGTAGCTGCTATTGTCTGTCGTCGGCGGACCCAGCCAGGTAATAAAATCACACAAAGATCGACAGTAAATGATAAGGCGCATTTTGCCGCCGTCGTTGTGTATTACGTGTGGAATGTCTATATGGTGTCTGACAGGTGCAGTGAGAGAGAGAGGGAGGGGGAGGAGGAGGGGAGGGGAGCGGAAGGGGGGTCAGTGCTTTGTGGTTTTGCTCGCACAGTACGCGTCGGTCTGTCTGGTAGTGAGCGGGAGAAGGGTATAAAGGAGCGTATAAAGGAGAGCTTACAACGGTGAAATGCTGAAACCTATAATATACATATATATATAGAGAGAGCGAGGGAGGGGGAGAGATATCTAGTCACAGCTTTCGTAATTTGGGTCATCCGACCTGCATGTGTGTGTGTGTGTGTGTGTGTGGGGGTGGGGGGGGTGGGGTGTGTTG
>NW_014581423.1:4524-5150 GCF_000485595.1 Priapulus caudatus
AGAGAGAGAAAGAGAGAGAGCGGCGAGTGATTGTCTGGCTAGCAGGAAGCAGGGCCCTGCATCAATGCGTGCGTGCGTGCGTGTGTGCGTGTGCGCGCGTGCGTGCGTGCGTGTGCGTGTGTATGTGTGCGTGTGCGCGCGTGTGTGTGTATGACATGGTCAACATGTTGCTGCTGCTGCGTGTTCATGTGATGGATGGATCGGTAGCCCCCTGCGCTAGTTCCAGTCCACTCACTCGTAGTGCTTATACAGTCTAGCCCGCCTGCTGTGGCCTGGGCGTACGTAAGCGAGAACGTGAGGGGAGGAGGCATGTATGGCGAGTGAGTGAGTGTATGGATGACCAGCCGTGCGTGTCGCACGCGGCATGTGACAGGCGACATGTGACATGTGACACGTAATTACTAGTCGTGGGGAGGTGGTAGTTACTGTCGCTTGATTACAGGGTGGATCGTCGTGGTCGGTTGTGCTCGCGGTTGTACGCGCACGCACACGCACACGCACACACACTCGCAACTACACACACACACAGACACACACACAGACACACACACACACACGCACACGCACATACACACACACACACACACACACACACACACACACACACAGACGAACACACACGCACA
>NW_014581423.1:9276-11042 GCF_000485595.1 Priapulus caudatus
AGAGAGAGAGAGAGAGAGAGAGAGAGAGAGAGAGAGAGAGAGAGAAATAAAGAGAGATAGAGAGAGAGAGAGATAGAGAGGTAGATAGCTAGAGAGAAAGATGTATACATACAGAAGTGCGAGCAAGCTTAGTAATCACACAGCTATTCATGCAGCGATTGACCAAAGACGAAGCCATCACTGCTGCTGCTACTACTGCTGCTGCTGCTGCTGCTGCTGCTGCTGATGATGATGATGATGATGATGCTGATGTTGATGCTACTGCTGCAGATAATGATGATGCTGCCCCTGCTGCTATTTATGATGATGATGATGACGATGATGCTGCTACGCAATCAGCACGGCCCCGGGGTCGGGGTCGTGGGGGGGGGGAGCGGTGACACATCGGCGTGTATCCGTCGCGTCTCGTAGACGCACTTCATTAGCCCGCATCTGCGTCGTACGGCGTCTGCGTCGTACGGGCGGGGGGGGGGGTGAAGTACTGATGTGATCCGCCACGTGCATGCCTGCCCCTCCTGTCTGTCTGTCTGTCTGTCTGTCGTTCTGTCTGTCTGTCTGTCCTGTCTGTCTGTCTGTCTGGTCCTTCCCCTCCTCTCCTCCCCGCTCTCTCTCCCCCCTCTCTCTCTCCTCATCGCTTTGTTCTTTATCTCTACCTCGGCTTTCGTTGTCTTCCTCTCGTCTCTCTATCTGTCTTGTTTGTCTGTCTGCCTGCCTTGTCTGTCTGTCTCCCCCCCTCTTCTCTCTGCCCCCGCTCTCTCGCTCCTCCCGTGTCTATATCTCTACCTTGCTGGCCGTTTTCTCTCTCTCTCCTCTGGTGCTGTCTTCTCCTCTCTCTCTTTCTTCTCTCTCTCTCTCTCTTCTCTCCCCTCGATCTCTCTCTGCTCTCTATTCTCTCTCTCTCCCCTCTCTATCTCGCTCTCTCTCTCTCCTCTATCTCCTCTCTCCTCTCTCTCCCTTTATGTCTGTTCTCGTGCTGCGCTAGCTGTCCATGACATGCATAGGTTCATCGTGGAACCGCCCCGGGGCGTGGGCCGTGAGCTGCGCCTGGATGGGAACGCTGCAAGTAGTTCTGTGTGTGCTGTGGGCACATGTGCTGGCAGCAGAGAGTGGTGTGCGTGCGTTCGGCGTGCGTGCGTGCGTGCGGTGCGTTTGTGCGAGATACGAGATAGAGAGAAGAGCGGAGGAAGGGGAGAGGGTTGATTCAATGAGGAATAGGGGAGCAAGCAAGGGTGTCATGGGGGAGATGGAGAGACCACGCGGGGGGGGTAGTGGTGAGAGAGATAGATAGAAGACGAGCGAGAGAGTAGAGGTGGACGGGGGGGGGAAGGATCTTGTAAGGAGACAAATTATCTGCACATCATTACGTGGGCAGCGTCACCGACTTACATACACGCACGCACGCCGACGCACGCACGCACGCGACGGCCACGACGCCCCGCAGCGCACGCGACGCAACGTAGCGAGATACATGTAGCAAGTGCTGCTAATAGCATGATCTTCGAATGCATCGCAATGCATGCAGCCGGATATCATTTGCTACCCTGAGCTGCAGCTGCTACCTTCGCCCTACCCTGAGCTGTAACGCGCACCCACATGCTCACACACCGCACGCAGACACACTCGCGCGCACGCACGCACGCACGCACGCACGCACGCACACACCCACATGCTCACACACACACACACACGCACGCACACACCCACATGCTCACACACACACACACGCACACACACGCACACACACACACACACACACACACACACAG
>NW_014581424.1:0-686 GCF_000485595.1 Priapulus caudatus
AGGATGTACGAACCTGCCTATCATTGCCAATAATATATAACCAACAATTTATGCAAACCTAAAATCCGCCTACTGCTTTGAGACACGTTCGTTAGTGGGAAGCGTATAACATTAGAATAGTATTGAATATGATGCAATAAGCGGATAGAAAGATATATAGTTACCTATATTAAAGTAAAACATCCTGCTGAACCGTAACTTTCACGGTAATATGTTCTGCTAGTAGGATGTAGCAACAATGTGGTTACCATGTGCGTTATATTGAGTGTTGTCATCGTTATTCTGCGTGTATCAGTTTTATATTCGTTTCTCTTCCACAGTAGTTCAAAATCTACAATATTTTCGTAAAAACAAACGCAAAGCCACATTTCTAAGGGTTGAGATGGGGTAGATAACCGAAACAAGGCAAAGGTTTGCATCGATGTTTGATATGATAATTCGATGAATAATCGTCATAATATTCATAGAGTGTTCCATGCACATCGGAACGGCAGGCGTACTGCCATGCACGGCCCGCGGCTAGTAAAAGAAGCTTCAGCAATGTAGTTCAACTGTGACCGAAAGTTGTATATAAAGTGAGCGAAAGTTGTCACTCGTCAGTCTGATTGCAGCCTCACAAGTAGCAACATGAAGGTCCTCATCATTGCTCTGTGCGCTGTCGTGTATATGGGTAAGTAGCTCTTCAT
>NW_014581424.1:1773-4321 GCF_000485595.1 Priapulus caudatus
TTGAATGCCCAGCGGTATACCCATGGGTGGACAACCCACTAGGAGAGGCATAAACGAAAGTTGCCCATTGATTTAATCTTTGGTCATATAGATTATATGGACCATATCGTTGTTGACTCGGATTCGTTGAATATATACAGAATGTTTAGTTTCGTTAGTTCTTTATTATGCTCGTACATTCTTATATAATTTCCATACGCTTCAAAGTGGCTCTAATAGACATTGAGTTATCATCACTGTTAATATGGAGTTTGCCGACAATTTACGCAGGAATGCACTGTTATCATTATGCTATAATGATTTCCGCTCATGTTTGTCATAGTGTTCGCATAGCATACGCTAGGATGAGTAGAACTAATAACTGTGGAATTTGCAGTTAGCTTTATTAACAAATATCACTCCCTTTTTCCACATGCTCTAGTGATTGTCTCCAGCTAATCAAACTGTGATAATTCTGCTGTAAATACATGAATATTTATAGTCTGTCTGCAAGATAAAATGAAATAAAATATATATTTCGCAATGAATAATCCTTTTAAGTAATGTTTATACTCAATATTCTAACACACCCAACATTCTTACAGATGGGTATATAATTGCTAACTGCTTAAAAATGTCGCTTTCACGGTTTACTTGTGGCACATATCTCTTAATACATAGCAGTACTAATATACTGAGAAAATAAATAAGCTAAAAATAACTAAAACATTGCCACTATGGCCTATACATGATATCGAATTTAGGAAAAAAAACACATACTGCGGCAGATAGGGTGAGTGGAAAACTTCGAAGTGATGCATAACTAGAAACGAGCAGTTGTCGCCAACTACATGTATCTCCCGTGATCTAGTATGAATGGAATATCTCTGTAAGGACGTAGAAGGCAGGTAAAGTTAAATAAGTCACAAAGACAAAGGTTTGTTAGACATCTGGTGTGCCTCAGATGTGCAAGTATATGGAATCTGGTTACCCTAGGAGGCCGAAGAGGAAATGTAAGTCGACGGTGAAGGTCAAACTAAGGTCAAGGGCAGTGGTGGTTTTGGTATGCGACAGACCTTCTCCCCAAGATGTGTAAGCATACCAAGTTTGGTCGCGCTAGGTCAATTAGGAGCCGTCAATTATTCCGATTAATTCATCTGAAATTATATATGTCATTGATTTGTAAGATTTAATGTAATTGCCGTCATTGATATATCAAAAAAACTTATAAAAGGTATGCTTAATGCACGTTCTATCTATACTTTACCTGCTCAATGCCTGAAAATGACAGTAAAGAATACCCAGTTAAAGAGTACCTATACTTACATAATATATTAACTGCGTATATTAACTGCGTATCCAGTACTTATACAGTAAACACTGTACAAAGTATATACGCAGTTGAGAGTGCTTCACCAGCAACTGACTCGGTGGCAATTGAGAAACACCAACTAACGCATGAGATCAAAGGCGAAGCCGAAACCTACCGGCATTTCTGGCGTAACGCGCTGCCAGCGCACGTACATGCGCTCTACCGCGGAACATGCAACATAAAATACAGAATCCCAACATACATTGCGCGTTACGACAACAACCGCCATTGTTTTATAACATACTTTTAATATATTTTACTTGCTTTGAGATACTAGTTTTTAGTGTATACTTTTAAATGTACTTAGGCCACCCTCAGGGTGATAAACTAACAGCGTGGCAAGTTAGGGGGTCCCGGGTTCGAAATCAATAAATGGCGGAATGCATAGACAAAGTTCGTTTTTTTAGTAGTATAGATGGACAGGTTTGAATTCGTGTTTATTGAGTTATGCTTAAAAACTTCATCGGTAGACTCAGGCTATTATATGGAAATGTTCTTGTTCTCTAGATGGTATTACACACCGCTCACAGTCATTCTCCCAAGTATTGACGGTTCAAGCTGAATTTTATCCGTTGATGCTAAACTAGCGACTTCGAATGAAGAAGGCATGCAGCAGCTTTCGACTTTTCACACATACGAGACCCCTCGTGTGTATGCTCATGCTTATGTGTATATGTATGTACACCAGCGTGAGTATGCGCATGTGTGTTTGTGTACGTGCATGTGTGTGTTCATGCGTATGCGTGTGATTATGTGTATGTGTATGTGTATGCGCACCCACACACGCACGCGCACGCGTACGCGAACGCGCGCATGAATGCGTACATGTACGTCTACCTCTATACATACACGTGCACGTGTGTGTGTCTGTGTTAGTGCGTGTGAGTGCGTGCGCGCATGTGTGTGCCTGAGTTACTGATGCGTGTGTGTATCGTGTATGTGAACTCGTGTCCTCCCACTCTCGCGTGTAGGACGCTGCGCTGTGTGATGTATGTATCAGACGAATAGCGTCATCCGACGTTCCGTATCAGATGATGTGAATCAAGTGATACGTTGGTCACTGCATCAAGTGATACGTTGGTCACTACATCAAGTGATACGTTGGTCACTGCATCAAGTGATACGTTGGTCACTGCATCAAGTGATACGTTGGTCACTGCATCAAGTGATACGTTGGTCACTACATGGCGTCAAAAT
>NW_014581424.1:9739-11038 GCF_000485595.1 Priapulus caudatus
AGCTGCGTGCTACGACCCAAGAAACATGTGCAACGGAGTTATTGATTGCAACAATGGAGAGGACGAAGAGGGCTGTGCTCCGATCTGTGACCCTAACGCCTGCAGACTGCCAGACTGCAAGTGCAGTAGCCCAGACGCTCCAGGAAATCTCCAGATAAATGAGATTCCGCAGCTGGTTATGATTGGCTGGGATGGTGCTCTGAGAGTAGAGGACTACAACCATCTTCTCCAGCAGGTAATTTTATTATAATCTCAAAACAAGTTACGGCAAGATTAGTCTGATACGTTTATAATATTGTTTCTTCCCAAATTTCATATGAATTAATCCCTATAAAATCTTGGCTTTAGATCCTCAAGAAGGTGAATGCCCAGAGACAAAGAGAACCACGAACGAACCCCAATGGTTGCCCGTTAACCGCAACTTTCTTCACTAGCCATCAGTTCACTGATTACGCAGCAGTCCAGTCGATGTACGCCGAGGGAAATGAGATCGCCTCATTCTCTATCACGTAAGTAATGCTTTCTTGCTGTATTAAATGTTAGAGTCTAGCAATTAGCAGCATTGTTATATTATTTAATTGAATACTCGTGTCGCATACCGCTCTTCTATTGGTTAAAGTCACTTATGTGGACTTTTGTTCACGGAAGAGCAGATAGATGTATAGAATGTATAAGAAGTTAGAATGTTGGATAAGTGGAGAATCGGATATTGAGGACTATAGGGTGAATGAAGGCAAGAACGCCGCTAAAATACAGGAGGTAGACGATGCAGAGAACTTAACATCTGCTAGAATCTCAATGATCTGCGATTTCTAGTGACCATAGTGAAAACCGGCCGATATGCGCCAAACCTGCTAGCACGAAACTGAAAAAGAACTGCGCTTTCGACGCTTGAACAAATGCGCATGCTGCCCTAGCTGGAAGTAAATGTATAAATAAATGCTATATGCAGCTAGTAATATTTCACATTCATAATTAAACAAACGTGGTATCATATTGTATGTTTTTACTTAACTTGTAGAAAGCAGCTGCCATCAGAGTACTGGGCCCAGGCTTCAGATGCCGAACTCTCTGCTGAGTATGCCGGACAGCGCGCCATGTTCAGTAGGTTCTCTGGCATCCCGGCCAGTGCCATCAAGGGAGTGCGATCTGCTTACCTGCAGACCAAGGGAAGCGACTTCGTTAACCTCATTAAGGATGATGGATTCACATGGGATTCTTCCTACCCAACCGACAAGATTGATCCTCCCCTGTGGCCATACACCTTCGATTCCCAGTCTACTGGTGGCTGCGCCATCA
>NW_014581425.1:0-11036 GCF_000485595.1 Priapulus caudatus
CGGTGTGGTGTGCCTGTGTGTTTTGTTTGCGTCGTTCTGTGTGTTTTTCGTACGTTGCGTGCTCCTTGCGTTTGTTGTTTGTGTGCTGTGTGTGTAGTGTTGCTGTGGTTGTTAGGTGTGACCCGATCTCATACCACCATATATTGTGTCTGTGTGCGCGTGTGTGTGCAGCGCGTTTGGTGCGTGCATGTGTATTGTGTGTGTGTCTGTGTGTGTGTGTTGTGTGGTCGTGTGTGTGCCTGCGTATTTGCTGTGTGGGATATGTATGTGTGTGTGTGATGTGCGTATTTGTGTGTGTTTGATGTGTTTGTGGTGTGTGCTGTGTATGTGTGGTGTGTCTGTCTGTGTGTGCTGTGTGTGTGTGTGTGGTGTGTTGGTGTGTGTGCGTGATTGTGGTGTCGTGCGTGTGTGTGGCGCGCGTCGTGTATATATGGTCGTGTTGGAGAGGTTGTCTGTGTTTGTGTGGTGTGTGTGCGCTGCCGCGCGTGTGTGGTGTGTATGTGGTGTGTGTGTGTGTGTGTGTGTGTGGTGTGTGCGTGTGCGGGCGATTATGTGTGCGTGGTGCGGCGTGCTCGTGTGTGTGTGCGTGTGTCTTCGGAAGCGCGCGCGTGGTGTTTACGTGTGTCCTCGACTTGCGGAGAAGCGGTGTGTGTGCGCGCGTGTGTGTAATATGTTACGTGTGTGTGTGCGTTGTGTGTGGCGTGCGTGGCGTGCGTGCGTGCGTGCGTGTATATTATGTGCGTGTGGTGCTGTGTGGGACGTGTGTGTGTGGCGTTGCGTGCGTGCGTGGCGTGTGTCTGTGCTTGAGTGATGTTCATGTTTCAGCTCTGCGTTTGCTTGCGCATTCTGGCAGCTGATTTTTCCCATAAAGCGTTCGTTGACAGATTCTAGCCGAGAGCACAGGAGGGGGGTTATTAGCCCTGCATACTGGGCGGCAATCGTTCTAGTTCATTTTTCTCGATCACAGTTCTCATTGCCCGATGAAAAAGTTACGCCGGTATGTCTTCGAAGGCCGAGTGTGTACCGCGCGCGCGAATAAGTCCGTGGGTGCGTGCGTGGCGTGCGTGCGTGCGTGGTGTGTGAGAGAGTATAGAGAGAGTGTGTGGTGTGTGTGGTGTGGTGGTGTGTGTGTGTGTGTGTGTCTCGTGTGTGTGGTGTTTGTATATTATATATGTGTGTGTGTGTGTGTGTGTCGGTGTGTGTGCGTGTGCAAGGCCGTACAGCAGGGAAATGTTCAGTGGGGGCAGTAGGATGAAGAGAAGGACTTGACGCAGAGCGATCGAGCTACCTGCCTGGATAACCTGTTAATGGCCCCGCTGGGGGTTGAAAGAATTTAAGAATTTCTGGAGGGGCGGGCAAGTGCCCACTGCCCCCGCCGGTGCTATCCGGCGGTACGGCCATGTGCGGTCGCGTGCGGTCACAGTGCCCGTGGCCGTGGTTGTGCCTGGTTGGCTGGCTTTGTGTGTGTTGTGTGGTCGTGTGTGTGGTGTTTGCGTACCCGCTGCGTGGGCTCGGCGCGCGTGTGGTGGGGCGCCTGGTGTCGGTCAGTCGGTGTGTGGGTTGGCTTGGTGTCGATGTGTGTGTGTGTCTGTGTGTGGTGGACTCCGCTGCCGCTATGTCGTATGGCGTATAGCTGAGATATTGCCGTGTTGTGCTCGGCGCGCGTCGCCGCCCGCCTGGTTGCTGGTGGCGGGTTGCGTGGCCTGCAAGCCCGGTCCTAGAGAGGGCTGCGGGAGTGATACGGGTGTCGTGCGCCTGTCCCGTGCTTCGCGCCCGCGGTCGCCCGCCCCGTCCCGCGTGTGGTGCGTGTTGGCCTGCTTTCCCGTTGATCGTTGGCTGCGCCCTGCCTCATGCTTTGTGCCCTCTTTGGCTCCCCTACGTTGTGTGCTGCGTGTTGTGTATAATTTACTGGCAGTTACGTTTTCTGTTCTGTCAGTCACTTAAGTGTTTTGTTTTTTAGGTGCTCTTGCCTTGTGTGGCCGCCTGGTGCGCGCACGTGACGTTTTAGTTTGGTTGTGCGCCGTCCCTGGACGTATTCTTCCTGTTTTTCCTTTTCTGTGCTTTGTAATTGTCTCAGTCCGTTACCCTTTCTCCCATGGCGTAGGTCTTCCTTGGTTCCTGCCTTTTTTTTTTTTGCTGGTTACGATACAGCGCGTTGTGGTCTGTCTCCGTGTCTCGTTACGTTTTTTCCGTTGTTGTGCTTCCTATTCGTTTTACGTTTTGCGCAGCTCGTCGCTGATAAGGACGAGATCGTGTTTGTTCGAATTGTTGCATTCTTCCTGCCCGGCGCCGTCCCGGGTCGTCTCTGCAAGTTGTTTGTCCGCTTGGTTCATCTGTGCCCGTTCGCGCCGTTCGCTCCCTGATGGTGTGGGGGTTGCTCAGTTGGTCGTGCCTGGTGTCAGCTCGAGGTTGTTGTCCTTGCTCTGTGTTGCTGCTGTTCTGCGTTTCCTCCGGTGTTTATTGCCTCGTGTGTGTGTGTGGTTCCGGTTGTTCCGGTGCACCTACGCCATTGTTCTTGTACTGCCTTCTCCGGCCCCGCGGGCAGCCCGATTGCGGTCGCGGCGCCGTGTTGGTGGGAGCCCCGACATGTGTCTGCGTCGGCGTGCGGCGGTCGCTGTGTGGTGTTCTGTCCGCACACGTGCGGACGCGCGGTCTCGTTTGTGTGGTCTCGGTGTTTTTTCGGCCCCGCTGTGTGCACCTTCGTCGTTGCGTTCGTCTGTATTCTGCGTGACGCGTCGGGTGCCTCCGCCTCGCCCCTCGCGTGTGGGGTGGCCGAATTCGCCATCGCGCGGGCTCCTGTGTGGTAGTGTGTATGGTGCCTGTGTGTGTATGTGTATGTATCCTATGTATAGTATATACCTCCCCGTCGTGTTCTGTGTTGAGCCGCTCGCGACGCGCCGCTGGACTGTGGCTCCTTGTCAGTAGGTGTGCGTGCGGGCTTGGGCTCGTCGTGCTTCGTTCCCCGTCAGCTTGGCGAATCCCCGTGTCCATCGGCCTGGTACCAATGGCGGATCTCTTGCTCAGTGCTAATGCGGACCCCGTCTGGCGTGTCCCAGTCTTTTCTGTTTGCGGGTGTGTTGGCAATTGTTCGTCTATTTGTTGGACTAGTGGCTGTGGTGTGTGGTGTGTCCCTGCTGCATCCGCGCTCGCACATTTCCGCGTGGTACTCGTTACTTGCCCTGTTCCCTTGCCACGGTGTCGTGCAGTCGTTGGTGTTGTGCTCCCATTTGTTGTGTTGGGCCCGTGCGTCCGCTCTCCCCGCGTCGTGCGTCCTGGTCCGGTTTTTTTCCTTCCCTGGGCTGGCGCTTCTGGGAGTTCTGTCTTGGTCCCTTGTGTCTGTTCTGTCCCGTCGTACGCGCCTCGGCTGCAGTGTTGTCCCCTGTGTGCTTTGTTGTGCTTTGCGTTTATGCTTTGTGTGTTCTTCGCATTTCGGCGTGCTGTTTGTTCCGTTGTGCGTGTGGCTCTCGTGCTTTTCGTTGCCGTGGCCCCTGGCGCTTCTTTCAATCCATGTGCCGTGTGCCGTTACCGCTCGCGTGCGTGACCGTGTGTCGTTCTGTGCTGTTGGGCTGTCGTTGTGTATTGTGCGTTGGCGCGTGTCTGTGCCCGGGAGTAAGTGCGTGTCGGCGTCGTCTGGGCGCGGCTGCCGGCGTTCGTGTCTCGCTTAGATAGTCATAGTCGGTGTACTATTTCATCTTCCTCCGGCACGCTTTACCCTTCCTCTTACTTATTCTTGTTCACTTGTGAGCTCATGTCCCATCTTTTCTTATGTCTTGTTTGCTCTCACTTGTGTTCCCTATTCTCTCTCTTTTTCTTGTCCGCCGAGCAGGCTCCTCTCTGTGGTCCTCCATTGGCACTACTGCTCTCCCCTCTTGTTGGCGCATGATTATTGTTTTCTGTGTGTTAGTGTGCTGGTGTCCTGGTCGCTCGTGTTGTGTTTGCGCGCGCTGTCGATGTATTTTGTTGTGTGTGTGTGTGCGTGTGGTGTGGTATCCGCCGTGTGCGTCCACGTTTAACATCCGTGTGTGTGATGTGTGCCGTGTGTGTCGTGTGCGTAACGTTTGTGGTGTGTGTCATGTGCAGTTGGTATAATGTTGCGTTAGCTCAAGTATGTGTGATGCGTGTTTGTAGTGTGCGGGTGTGTGTTTGTCGTGCGTGCGCTGGTGTGCGCGGCGGCGAGCGGTGCGCTGTGCCTGTGCGTATGTGTGCCGTCGTGAAGTTTGTTGCCACGCGCGTCCGCTGTGTGTCCTGTTTGTGTGTGTGTGTGTGTGTTGTGTGTGTGTGTGTCTGTGTGTGTGTGTGTGTGTGTGTGTGTGTGGTTGGTGGTGTGTGTTGTGTGCATGCGCGAAATGTGTGCTGCGTGTTGGTTTTGAAGGTGCGGCCGGTGTGGTGTGTCCTCCGAACTGCGCAAAGCGTGCCGTGTGGGAATACATAATGTATGTCTTGTTGGCATCATTACGGCGTGCGTTGCGGTTGCATAGTGCTGACCGGCAATTAAAAGCATTTTTTCAGTCGATAGAGGAGAAACATCAATATCGAATGTGTGTCGGTACTAAGGACAGAACGGTTGTTTATTCGTATCAGTTTTTTAGACAATGGGCCCGAGTGCCTGTTGTGGCCGTGGACTGAATCAGAGAAACGCTGCTAACTGTTACTCTTTAAATGTATACGGTGTATTTAGATGTTTGGCGCAAAAGAAATCTACTCATCCTGTAGATAGTCGAACGGAAAGCGATTGTGAGAATGACAAATGAGAATGAGTGCTTAAGCGAGCCGGATAGTAGCAGAAGGCAGCTCCCGGGGGTTGGGTTTGTTACTGGCCGGTGTTTGGGAGCGCGGTTGGGCCTGCCTGGCAGAGGTATTCGTAGATGTCAAAGCAGGTCAGTTTAGGAGCCAGGGCGTGGGCGGCAGAGACGGGGGCCGCGCCAGCACGACCGATGGCCAGGGTGCAGACGGAAATTCGGAACAGTGACCAGCAGAGAGAAAGTAGCTCCGCTAGCGAGAGCGGACGTCGCCCGAGCACGTCGAGAGGTATGTTTTCTGACCGGCCGTAAAGATAAGGGCGCGGCCAAGATTAATTTAGATCGGCAAGGGCTCAGACCAAGATCGGAGAAAAGAAAAAAATTTCGATTACAAATGTATGTACATGTACTATTATTTAATTGACAAATTTGATAAATTACTTGTGTAAAAGCGATGTTATCGCAGGAACGACTCAACGCGCAGAGCGAGAAAGCGCGCGGAATAGAGCGAGAAAAGACGGTAGTACCGGAAGGTCTGTAATCGGACGGATAGAGATACACACAAAGACAAAAAGTAACCTTGCCGCTGGTGTTACTGAGACCACGATCAAGTCTCTTAATCCCAACATACCAGGCCACCGAACAAAGAGCAGCCGAGTGAGAGTACCTCGCGTGCACTAACCGAGAGGAGCAAGAGGAGCGTACGTGAACTCACACACCGACACGCGTTTCATCAGCAGGTGGCTGCACCGAGAGGCCCCGAGCGCGGGCTGGCGCTCCAGCCTAATTTAATCCGAAGAAGAAGAGGACTGACGTTCCTTCTCCTACAGTCACCGTCGTCGTTATAGTTTCCTTTTCTGACCAACCGGCCCATTACCGAAATACGGGGAAGGAGCAGTCCTAACGACCGCTACATTGACCCTACCGAATATTGGTAGGGTATGAGTGTCCTTCCGCATTGGCTGGACCTGCCCATAGTCCCGATTTGGCCCTGATGTCATAGATCATCTGGTCAGTGTCTAGGCGTCACAATGTGCAAGGATTCGGGGATTCATACGGGCTTCCAGCTAGACGGCGGCCATCTCGAGTCTCACGAAGCACGACTTTGACGCTCCCGGAAGCTCCGCACGGCTGAACAAGTGCTAGCGCCGTGAGAGAGAGAGCGTCCCTGTTTCATACAATTTTCCTGACACCGTGCGTTCTCCAGAGAGAAGAGGAGAGGCCAGTATCAGATCAGACCAGCCAAACCCAGAAGAATGCCGATAAGTGTCAGCTTTCACCCTGGCTAGTGTGGGGTTTCGATTAGCCTCACATTTAATACATTCCTATTACTCAGCCTTCATGACTACCGAGTACGATGAGCTCCAGTAGCTGCGTCAAAACGTCTCACACGAATAACGTATTAACTTGTTTTTCAGAATCATTCGGGAGAAGAGGGGGAAATTTTGCGCGAGCGGGGACCAGCACAAACTTCGGACTTGGGGCCCATTTTGCAACTATGAGAGGCTTTCGAACAACGCGCGAACTCCATGCTATACTGCAACTGCCGAATAACAGTCCCAGACTCGCTCCAAGTCCTGAACCGAAAGCCGTTTGCTAACCAGATCCACAGAACATCTCCTTCGAATAGGCTCGCTAGCAGTTATAACCTAACACCGATATATATGTGAACGGATCTTTAAGCGCGGAGATAGTGCCGAAGGAAACATTAAACCAAAGCCAGCTGGAGGTGACCTACTTGGTAGATCGTGGGCCAGTTGCAAAGAAGTAACCCTCACCGGCAGGAAGCTATAACGGTGGACGGTCTCACCTATCAGAGACCCGCAGCACTGTGCTCGGTCCCGCTCATGTTCCTAGCGTGAGAGCGGAAAAAATAGTTGTACTGTTTCTCCTTAGTAATCTCTATCAGCAACACTCTCTCAATTGCATCCAGATTCTGCCCTGCTAGCTTGCAACTCTTTCGCCGCGCGTCCTTACAGGGTTTAACCCCGCTTTGGCCCGAAAACAAGGAGGATTGTTATTGGGCCCTGCTACATGAGCTGGGTATGTACGACAGATGGGAGCACCTCCCCCTAATTCCCCCCGCGTAGGCGCCCCTGGAGACGCTCTTACGCGCGCTCCAAGCTGGCACAAGTCGCCACACTGTGCTGTGCGGCATTCCGGACGGCCATGGCGGCGACCCGCCGGGCACGTTCGACCGTCTGCCACGCCGCCTGGCTCTCCCTGGCCCTGGCCGCGCCCCCTGACCTTGCGCGCCCGCTCTCGCTGCCCCAGCGCCCGTCGCCTTCGTTCAGTGGGGGGAGTGAGCCCCAGACAGAAGCTCAGTTCGGCGAACAGACACTCCACTGACTGGGTCCCCATTTGGAAGCCGTGCACCAGTGTTGGATTCGTTGAGTGCCAGAAGGTGCCCTCCGGTACATTTCTGGTCATTCTGTCACCGCCAGGCGCATGATCACGACCCGTGGCGAGTGCCCGCCGACCAAGATGGGTCCCCTCTCCGCCCGTGTGGGGCTCGCGACTACAGGAGCTGTCCCGGGCTGCCCACTCTCGACTATCAGCTCATTGCGAAGATTATGTGAGCCCGTTCCGGTCAAGCTGGGGACGGGCTGCCCAGGAGAACGCCAGCATGGGTTGACGATGTGCAGAATGTGGAGAGGAAAAGACCGACAAGCACTAAAGGGCTGCCAGGGCCCCAAGGCACGAGGAGGGAAGTAGAGCTGGTATTGCAGGCGCTTCGATCGGAGGGGAGAGACCTTCGGCAGCAGGCTGGAGAGGAGTACAGCCACCCCCCTCGAACGAGCAGCATCAACCCGGTCTGCGTTCTATCAACACATCTGCCCAGGCAGTCTGTCCCCAGTCCCGCGTCGGAACCATCCGCTCGGCAGCGCTGAACTGTCACCGTCCGCCTCCAGGCCATCTGCCACCCTGGACTGGTTTCACGCTCCCCCCGGCCGAACGTAAACAATGCAAACTGCTCCGTGAGCGGTTCTATTTCGCTCCGCTTTCAGCTAAGTGCAGCTGACCTTCCAACACTAAACCGTTTCTAAATTAAAAACGAGAAATGGTCCAGAGTATCCACAAACAAATGGAGGCATAAAGCGATGTCACTCTACAAGTGAAGAAAATGACAGTAGTCCATTACGGCTACAAGACAGCCGACCCGCACCCGCCAGTCCCTATCCGCAGCAGTCGAGCCCCCTTCTGTTTCAACTGAGAGCCCCTTCTGATTAGTTGTAATAGTGGGTTCAAGTTTCAAGCGCGGTCCGCCAGTCTACAATTACTCTAAGTTACTTTAAGCCTTAGCTATATCAGTCTATGGATCAGTATACAGCAAGTGCGGTAGCACTCAAACTACTTGCAAGTAACACTTTCCCGTCATCTGTTCAATGAATTGAAGTAATGTATCAGGATAACCCGCAAGAGCTGTAAACTATCAAGTGTAAGTCTGGTTTTGTCTTGAGGGCAGCAAAGCGGAAGCGGTGATCTATCCAAACATTCTGTCCACCCAGTTGGCCTTATTTGACAGCCAAGGAGTTCTAAGTTCAACGCCGAAACGGCTTCCCTGCGGATACCTGTAGCAGAGTGAATGTCGGTATGTATTGAGAGAATTGGGCAACAACTAGCAGGCTCCCCAAGGAACGGTGTATTCTCGGCTTAGGCAAGTGTTCGGGTGTTCTTTTGTTAAGAGAAATACTCCCCAGTACCACGGTGCTCTGAGACTCGTAAGGTTTAGAGGGTTGACGCCGGTCACTTGCTGGTACCTACGCTGTTGGTGTACTTGGTGAGTGCCTCCAAGTGGACGCTTGGGGGAAGCTGGACAGCTGGTCTCTTGGGTTGCCCGTCCCAGGTCAGTGGCGAGGCAGATGCTGGCGCGAGGCTTTTGGTTGCTCGACTGCCCACTACACCCGAGCTCTCCTGGAACTCGTCATTATATAAACACTTAGTGCCCCGGATTCGACCAGGTATGACTAAGATAGTTTCTCTGCCTAGCTGGCAACCCCAGATTCAGGAGCATTCCTCAGGGCCGGAGCAACCCTCAATGAGGCAAGCCCAAGAGCAAGAAGGCCAGAGGGAGAGTTGCGGGCAGTGACCGCACACAGCCTTCTTCTTGCGAATAAGGCGCCACGCTGGGAGGATGTAATATATGCAAATGCGTAAACGTGCGCTCTCAAAATACGATTCAGAAACAATATCATCCAAAGCTTTCGATCTTTGTTTCTATTTGAGAACATGTTGACTTACCTTGATCTATGAACAATAATGTCTCTGTTCGTAACAGGACTGTGTCAGATGGTCGAAATCCACAGAGACGAGCGAATTCTGCCGCACGACGCGCCACCGCACGCGCTGACGCCACGAAGGCGGAGCTGTTTTCCCGAATCCAGATAACATCGTGATAATCAATCAAAATCAGAACATGTCAATTTGGTGGTAAGATGGATGTAAGTCGGAGCGGTAATGACGATTGCAGGGCTAGACGGCTACGACCTTCACTCAGCCAACTATCGTTGGCTACACTGAAGTGAGTTTTAGCTAGGTTCAAATGCTGCACCGCGCGCAGTCTAGGTCCATGGGCGAGGTTTTTTTTAAAGTACTAAATGGTCACTAGATGGCTCGTGCGCGGCCATTATGGGTCGCGATCAGATCCCATTAATGTCAGGAGGGCATAACCAGCGAAAAAGGGAAATTATTTTTATTACAGAAAGACGCGCGCCGAGCCGCAAAACAAACGAGCATTGGATTCATCGCTCGCCCTACGTTCACTGCTCGAAAGGTTTTGCAAATGCCACAAACCTCAATGGACGATTTGCGGCGTTTATCCTATACCCAAAGGGCCTCGGGAAGAGTTTCTAAAATAGAGGGCAGGCGAATAGTATTGTGTCGGCCGCGTAGGCGGCGTTGGCGCGCTTCGCGCGATATCCGGGTGCAGATCGTGTAGTTCCTGCAGATTTTCGTTTTTCTAAATAACAGATCACGCCTTGTCTTTATCCATAGTCTTCGGCTTTTGACCCATCTGTTCTAGTTTTCTCCTACCTTCCTACCTCACCTCACTCTGTGTGGCGTGACGCTATCACCCTACTATATATAATATATTATTTTATATATATTATATATATAATAATAGAGAGAGGAGAGGAGAGAGAGAGAGAGGGAGAGAGAGGCCCCCCACCCAGGATGAGAGAGAGAGGGAAGAGAGATTTAAAGTGATCAGATGATGTTACTTTCCATAACGAATTAATACACCACGGGCAGGTCACCAACCAAACACACGCTTTATTTCGAGTTTACGCACACGTTACTTTACGAGAACCGACCGATGGATGATATACTGGTTACTGAACTGATCGATGCGACATCGTGCACTGGACAATACGATTCAAGCCCACATAGCCTCGCTATTACCTGCAATAGGTTAAGGGCTCACGAGCGACTCAGCAGTAGGAGGGGGATTTCTGCCATAAACGGTAAGAAAGTATATCACAAACAGCAGTTATTGGTTTGTAATCGCGCGGGCCATAATCAGAAGCTATTCGGCTTGTATATGGTTCGACGAAATCTGACACAGCATTGACTGAATTGTGTTACTGGAATTTAGTTATCTAATGGCTGTGCTCCGTATAATTCAATAAAATAAACACACGGACACCCATTAGATACATTATACGCATTTACATGTAGATATAGAAAATTATAAATATAGAAAAATAGAATAGGGTTGCAAATGTTTATTTTGCGAGCTTTCGAGAACATGTCTCTTCCTCAGGATACAATCACCACAGAATGCATACACAATTAATAGAATATGAATATATGTATATATATTATATATATATAATTATATATATATATATAAATATATATATATATATACGCGACAATCTTATCACAGGGCTGCAGTGGACTATTTGGCACTAGGCGACGCTTGCGCATTTTTAGACGTCACATATTATGGAGGGGTCGAGCTATGGACAAGTTGCACGAGACTTCAATAGTGCCTTAGGCAGCTAGACAAGCAGTTGTAAATGGCCCTCCTCAAGGTCATAAGCCGTTGTGACCGCGTTGTTGTGATCGTAGCGGATCTCGTTGCGCTTGAACACGTAAACGTACGTGATATAGAATTATAGATCACCCACGTGCTAAAAAACAATTCTCCTCATTCGGTGATGCAGCACATATGACTGACTGTGGCGTAAATAGGGGAATGTAGTACACTGACCGCTCAGAGAAAAATCATGCGGAAAAATGACTTACTTTCCAATCACAAAGGCTCTCACTCTCTCTTTCTCTCTCTCTCTC
>NW_014581426.1:0-5968 GCF_000485595.1 Priapulus caudatus
TGCGCGATCGCGCGCGTGTACGTAAATTATTGTGGGATTGTGCTCGTGCTAGTATGTAATAATGTGATGGCTATCGCCGATCATCCCCCCCCCCCACTCCTCGGTACGGATTTACGCCCCTGGGTGGAGCATTTGAAAGATAGTAAAATGACTACAATGAATGTCTATAGCGAATAGAAATCAATATCCACAATCTAACCTTCCTATTCATCCTCATTATCACACTTACCTTTATCCGCACACTAACCAAACTATCCCTCTCCCTCAACTTAACTTCAACCTGAGTCTAATGGTTTACTCACGCTTAACTCTAACATACACCCTCACCCTCACATTAACTCTAATTCTAGTTCAATCTGTAACGCTAACCCTTATTCCTACTATCGCTCTCATTCTATCCTCAAGCATGGCTTTAATCCTATTCATATGTGCAACCGTAACCCTAATTCTAGGCTAGACAATATAACTACTAGAGGAAACCATTGTAAAAATATACCTGCGTTGTTGAGAAACAGTCTGACCAATTTCCGTAAGGCACTGGTGAGTATGCGACGCAAGGGCACTTAGTTTGCATTTCTAATGGATACATAGTCAGATCACTGCAACCAATGACCCAGAAACGGATTACTTACTCTCTTATGTATGATATATCGATACCTTAAATCTATTATGTAGAATTTTCCCATTATTATAATATATTATAAATATATAATATTTATATATATATGAAGTATAATATATATATATATATATATATATATATATATATATATATATATATAATACGCATCAACGATGGGCTTAACTAGATGTATATAGTAAGGCATAATGCATGAATAATGTCTATGAACGCTAATTTACTGACGTTAGCGCATGGGTAACCGCAAATGATATTGAAACGGATTGTACTGTTAACCTCCTATTATATATAATATATATATATATACCTGCAATTTTTATCACCAGAATAAAAACGCGTCTCGTTTGATGTCAAATCCATCAACACTTTTCACGCACGATGGTTTCAGTGATTTCCACGGCGTAAATGTACAATTCTCTGTACTGATATGTGACATTTTTCGGTGACGGCCGGGTAGAAGTTGCCGTTGTAGCGGAGGCAGTCGCCTGCACAAGCTGCGCTTGCCATCGCTTCTCTTGCACACGACATCTGTGTGAACGATAATGAACATTATGAATAAATGGGAAATGATGAAGCTGCATTAATGCTAAAAAAAAGATAAACGATTCGAATTGAACTATACATCAAACCTCTAATCCTTGCTAATGCGACAGGCAGCGTTGCTCACGGCGCATTTTCTAAACGTTTTCGCAAAAATGAAACAATTAATTTTATCTAAACGAACATCACGAGAACACGTTGTGTTTTCAATGAGACATTTTAGAAACCTACAATATTTTTCTTTTTTAACAACGTACACATGTAAAAAATATACAATAATATTATTATTAATATTAATTAATAGTAATAATAATAAAGTGTGTGTGTGTGTGTGTGTGTGTGTGTGGTGTGTGTGTGTGTGTGTGTGTGTATGTGTGTGTGTGTGTGTGTGTGTGTGTGTGTGTGTGTGTGTGTGTGTGTGTGTGTGTGTGTATATATCAAAGTGCTTTTCCATTTTTAAACTTTCTACGCAGAACATAAAATGGCAAAATAAATTTACAGCATTGCTAATGCTGTGTGCATCAGCGTAGTCAAAATGACCGGAAAGGCCGAATGCGACGCACACCTAAAAGCATATCCCCCATATTTTATGCATGGCTACATTGTTTTCTTACGGTACGCAGTATTTATATAATATATATATGTGTGTGTGTGTGTGTGCATGTGTGGTTGTGTGTGTGTGTGTTGTGTGTGTGTGTCATGTGCATGTGTGTTGTGTGTGTTGTGTGTGCGTTTTGCGTGCGTGCGGGTGTGTGGTGTGTGGTGTGGTGTGTGTGTGTGTGCGCGCGCGCGCAGTGCTGCGGGTGTTCCGTCGTTCGTGAGTGTGTGTGTGGTGTGTGGTGTGTGTGTGGGTGTGTATTTGTGTGTGTGTGTGTGTGTGTGTGTGTGTGTGTTGTGTGTGGTGTGGTGTGTCGTGTGTGTGTGTGTTGTGTGTGTGTGGTGTGTGTGTGTGTGTGTGTAGTGTGCGGCGCGCGCTCGGCGCGCATGGTGTTGTGCCGACACAAACAAAAAAGCTTTAAATAAAAAAATAAATTCCCTGATTCGCATTCGTCAGGCTGTCATCTCCGAGCAAGAGGAAATTAAATGTCAACTTGCCTCTCCCTGATACGCCTCGCGCCACACGCTACACCCGTGGCGCAGCAAACAGGCGCCAAACTCACTGATAGACGCCAGCTAACACGAATGACACTGGTGGCTGACAGAGTATGACGCTCTGTTTGCGCAGACGGGCAGGCCTTGCCGCTGCTACATAGTGGCTGCATAACATACCTCCCTCTACTTGGAATTGCAGACGTTGCTCATAAGCGAAGTGTAGAAGACAAATAGGAATGTAATCGACGGCACGTGGCTACTGTAATGGGCTTCGAATTACTATATTAATATGAATATTTTATTTAATTAATTGATTATTATGGGAACGTGTATACACTCTTCGTCAAGACATGAACACGTACTGAGTATCTGATTCACATTTTATACTTTGGCAGCAAATGCTATTTACGCGTTTAAACACCAGGTTTACACTGATTTACGCAAGCGAATCTCAAGTATAATTTGAACTGCCGATTTGGTGTTTAAATTTAATTACAATATTGGCCATTTAAACACAACAGATGATAAAGGGCGTCCATAATGATAGATTGGCATGATATGACGATGCTAATTATAAGATTAACATATCTGCTGCGACGTGACTGTGAGGTAGCCGGCTGGAAGTCCATTATTCTATATTGCTATGTTGGACTAGTATAGGACGTCTTCGACAAAAACTGCCTATTACGAAGTGCCACAAAATCAACAATTTGGCGTGTACGCGTGCAACACACACACACACACACACAAACTGGTCTAGCCGCATCGCCGTCTAGTAAGGGCTATCAAGGCGATAGAGTGTATTTTTACCTGTTGCGAACATATCTGGTCGACAGTGGACTCATGACTCCAGCCTGAGATTTGACAATCAACAGAACACTGGAATGTTACACGATTGGTTTGAAGGCTGGCATCGGCGACGTATCACCACCTGTAGAGAGATGGTTAAAGCAAGGCAAACGCAAATAAACCATACACGAAAAAACTTCACCCGTCAAGCGCAGCCGTTTAGAGCCTGCATAGATGTGTTTCCACTTATAGGCCTGCTACAGAAAGCACGTAGTAATGGTAGTTTTGATTGTGCTAAATTCTTGTTGTACAGAATATAATGAGGTTGGCGTAGATAGTGTCATGAAAAATAGCGCCCTATTTATAAACTCGTACACACACACGCACGCACATCCGCACACACGCACACACGTACGCCACGCACGCACGCGACGCACCGCACGGTACGCACCACACGCACGCAACACGACACACACACAACACACACACACACACACACACACACACACACACACAGTATATATATATATAAATTATCATATATATCAGGAGCTAATAATGACAATAATAATTTGTCAATTAATAATTGTAATTTGACGATGTAATGTACGATTGTACTTGCATTAACAATTGTAATTTGGACCATAATAATTTGTCATTATTAGCTCCTGAATTATATGGCAAGTGAAAAAGACGTGGAAACCTGTTAAACGCTAATCGAAGTAATTAATCATGCTTCCGCTCGACAACGTTCCGTTATATAAAAAAAAATTATTTTACTCCGCCGTGTGTCGGCAATTTTTTTTTTAATATCTATATATATATATATATTGTTAAGGTTAAAACGTTATCCATGCGGAAAATGAAAACGTTGCTTGCTATATTCCGTTTTGGTCTCGGCAAATGGTTGAGTCAAAGCCAAAGTTGAGACACGACGTTTCGTGTGCTACTGCAACACTTCGTCAGGCGATGGCTGGCGACGTTGCGAGTGGGGTATATATACCTGCGGCTGGAGTTTCAGCGCGTACGGCTGCTGAACTGCGCGTGCTTTCTGATTGGCTCCGGCGCTTGTGCTGTTTCACTGCGCAGTGACCCGGGGCCGGCTTGGCGCTTGCAGTCGTTCCCGCGTCGTAATCGGCTGGCGGCGAGTTGGCTGTTCACCCGCACTGTTGTGGGCGGAGCGCGTTTGCCGCCGCACCGTGGAGGAGTCATGGCGGCGTATACGTTGCACCAGAAATTGGGGATATCTAACCGGTGTCTCTGTTAAAGTTGTTGCGAGCGGAGACGAATGTTAATGGACTTCCTTCACCATCCGTGTGTACCAGTGATCGCGTCTTGGCCGAGCACTGTATCCTTCCCAGTGCAGTGGTCGCTGGGTTCTCCCATGCGTGTATCGCGCCAGCTGCTGAGCTGTAGGTTCGAAGCAAGCCTGACATCTCTCTTTAGTGTTCAGTAAATCCTTTCCGTTTATAGTACGGTGTTTTTACGCTTATAGATCCGTCAACCCTTGCAAGATGTTAATATACTATTGCCGTCACGGCGCTTTGGGGTCACTAGCTGTTTGCGCAGTGTAGAGTCTGGCGGAAAACGGTCCGAACCCTATCCTGTTCTCTAACGCGGCGTTTGAGGCTGCTGGGAGCTCCTGTCTATGAGGGTAGGAAGGACGTGAACGTCTCCTATAATCCTATCGCCTCCTTGGGTTGTGAAGTTTTCTTGCGTTGAGGTATGATAAACGGCGTGGGTAACTTGTTCTTACCTAGAGGCATTTCCGGATCGTGTGCCCCAGCTCACTGTTTTGTCTGTTGTGGCTGTGACTATGCGTTCCGCGCTCTTGGTCAAAAACATTTCAACTAGACCTTCACAGAAATGGGGTGATGTGAATCAAAGCGGTATGTATTGGATGTGTGTGAGTGGCTTGCCTGTAAGACTGAAGGTGGAGAGAACGCGCTGTTTCATGTCTGTGTACTAGTGTGTCCGAGGAAAGCTTGATTTCCGCTTCACTTCTGCTCCGCTGTGAAACTGGATGGATTGTCGTGGCTGTCATTGTCTTGAGCAGGTTCTCCGCTTCTGCATTAAGGGCTATGATAAATGTGTCATCAAGTATCTCTTCCATACCACGGTTTGGCACGAGGGGGGAACAGTGAGGTAGAGCTTCCGTTCAAAACTCTTCAGGTACAAGTTGGCCACAACGGCCGAGACCGGGCTGCCCATGGCTGCCCCTCGTTGCTCGTAGTACGAAGCCTTATAGAACGAAGTATGTAGACCGTCTAGGAGCCGAACTACGAGGAGCTTGGTGACTTGTCAGGAGAGAGAGAGCCGTGCGGGCTGTTAGGGCTGTTGTTCCGTCTGGCATGCGATGTAGGGCGTCTGGATGCGCCTCTATAGCGCGTACGTTAGTGAAAAGAGATACTACGTCGAACGATTCATAGTTTCACTCTCCCAGATGTTTGCTCTGCTATGTCTCTTCAAACCCCACTGGAGGTAGGCACCCGTGAGAGGCTAAAAAATCTCGCTAAGGGTGCTTGGAGAAGATAGTTATGCAAACGAGCCTACGCATGACACTATGGGTCGTAGTGGTTGTTGTGGTTTATGGAATGCTAGTAATCCGTATATCCTTGGTGGTTCTTCTGTGTTGGGCTCATTTCTGATAGAGTTGACTCCATCTATTGCGTTTTTTCTTCTTCAGAAACTAAGCAGACGTTGCTAGTGAGGCTTGCGTGACATACTGTCTGTGGGATCTTTCTTCAAGCCTGCGATATGGCCGTGTGTTCAGTAAGTCACTCATTTTGTCATGGTATGTAGATGTACTCATGGATTACCGGGCCCGGCCCCTTTTAGGAATTTTTATCGCGTCAGGTGTGACGGATCCTATATCCGGTAACAGCCCGACATATAGCGGAAGGATTA
>NW_014581426.1:5993-11034 GCF_000485595.1 Priapulus caudatus
GTTTGGCGAGCATCGTCTTCATTTTCCTTAAAATTCATGTATCATGCTGCAGATGAAGTAACACTTTAATGTTGCAAAGATCAAATTGCCGCGCCATCCGGGTTGACGCCGCAGTGCACAGAGCAAACGCTATGCCGGAGGATCTCTGGAATACATACAATTGGTATGGGCGAACATTCTTTTTACCGATTAGTTCTGCCTGTGAAAGATGAAGGATCTCACGCCTGCATCGCCTCATCACCTTGCTGGGACAGTATGAAGCGCCCGTGGCAAAGCAACGTGGGTCTCGATTTCAATTTAGAATCATTTCTGTAAATTATTATGTTATTATTCACAATTACTAATAAATCATCCTATCCATCCACTCGAATGAATTTTTTGTAAATATCTTAAGAATATCGATGAGACAGCCGAACATATCGTATGTACATTTATATAAGCTCCTATACTATAGGCTATCGTGCAATACTTAGAGAAGCCCGGTTATTGTCATCGTGTCCGCTCGTCGTGCGTCGGTCAAAAATTAGACTCAGTTTGCTACTCAAATGCAATTACACATTTAAGTCTGAAAGAATTAGTCTCCACTGTTTCTATTAATACCGCTTATTATTTTGTAATGTAAGAAAGGATTTTTTAGCCGGATGACAATGATTTAAGCTTTTAATGTGATGATTTTCCTTATAATCTGACTTCGTACGTATACGAGATGGAAGTTATTAACTTATTTTTTTATCATCGCTGAAAAGTAGCACGTCTTGCATGGGCCGCATCGATTGTCCATTTCTTTCTATAATTCCATCAGGAAACTGTGCACATAGCCGTCAGGCATGATGCGAAACAAGTCTTTGATACGTCGCATCCTCACGCCCACTACACACCCCCGCGTCGATAATACAAGTCGTTGCACATACTCTTTCTCTAGCTATGACATAATTAAAGACCCACCCATATCTGGCGATATGTTGATTAAGAAGTGTGTGTTGACAGGTCTCACGTCTAATCTATTTACAACTCGGTGCTTCATAAGCTCGCCATCTCTTTTCGGTTGCCGGACAAGTTCGTATTTCATGCCATCTTGCTAATGTACTGTGGCGCGGATTGAGCTCAGAGCATTTCTTGCACATAAATCAAATCGTGTCAGCTGCGTTTTTGTGTTAACAGATTCTGTTAGCAAATATTTGTTTCTGCACGTGGAATTTTTTTCAGGAAATCAGCAATAGCAGAGACATTGGCTAGGAACATAGAAAATTAACAGCTTATACGTTATGGCTTTAAGGGCTTAAATTTGATTGTTACATCGTAACGTGGTGTTGTAATACACACGGTTGCCACAATATACGACTAATGTTATCGCTATACATGTGCAGTGATATTTTGGTCGTGTTAGACATATTTTGCGAAGCAGCATTTATCCAAAGATGTCCAATCTCGTTTTCCGCACACTGCTATATCAAAATGAAAGTATAAAACCAAAACTATATCAATATAATAGCAATAGTCGATTCCCCGAGAACCGAGTACGATTTGTGGTATAAATTGAGCAATATACATAATCTATATAATAACTATGCATTATCGGAATCAGGTACATTTTTGATTTCTGAGATACACGACTTCGGATCAAGCTCATTATAAGTGTACAATCATGTAATATCTTTATATTGCGTTAAGGTTTCACAGATTTTATTCCTTATTTAAAGTGACGACTTATTCGTATGTAGTTGCGTGTACCACCGCAGTTTTTATATATTGCTCAGCGGTATATATGTTGGTTTGGAAGTTAATATTGAACCACAGCCTAAATAACCACCGATCCTCGATTCTCCGAAAAGCGACTACACATGCGGTACTTACTAATGCTCGACTAAGACTGCAGTGCTTTAGTAATGTCTGCATCTATCTGTTCTACTCGTGGCACTCATTACTGATCATTTGTCCGAGGACAAGACTACCCGCTAATGTATAGCTGAGTGCATTATCCGAGCCAACCTAGGGAATTGCTATTCTAGCCATCCACAATCTAGTACAGCTTCACAGCGTGCGGGACACGTAATGTGCTATGTAAATGTGCATGCAAGCATAAAACCCTAGTCAGCGTGCCCGCCATGCAGCCCAGGCAATATTCCGCTAGTGTATTTCGCATAGTAGCGAAAGAATTCGCGATGTTCGATCGCACTGCCATCATCATATACCTTGTAGGTTGATCGGCCCAAGCCGCGGTGCTCGCGACGTACATTTAACGCACCGCGAATATAACTCTCGACTTAAAATGCAATTTGCCCGTGCATTTCCAACGAAACCCACATTGAGATGCTATTAGAAATGTCATGAATGCAACGCAATTTTGATATTACTCATTTTGGCTTCGCTGAAATCAAATATACGACTGATCAGATCTTGCTTGTTGAACGTTAATTCGCGTAGAGATAGCAAGCGAGAGGAATATATTATCTAACACCCCCTCCACGCTGCTTACAATATATTTATGCGCCTATATATTAGTTACTCTCATGTTAGACAAAAGTGAGGGCGCTGACAAAATACCGCCGCATCTGCGCTCAGCGTGGGCTTCGCAGAAGGCAGAAATAATTAATAATGCGGTGGGCGATGATTAACAGCAGCAGAGCTGGCCGCAGAGCGCAGCATGCAGACATGTAGTAGTAGAGTAGCAAGCAGCAGGTCAGCAGCAGCAGGCAGCAGCAGCAATGCCAGCAGCAGTCAGCAGCAGGCAGCACTAGCTTAATCAATTAGCAGCTAAGTAATAATATCATTAAATAATAAATAATAATAAATATAATATGTATATTACAATATGTGTGTGCGCCAGTTCGATCAGTGTATGTCGCTATGTGTGACGGATCCGACGCATACTTGCCTATGATGCGCATCATTTTAGCTGGCCAAAGCGTTATCGAGGCGAGTCTGGACCGTTGAATCTTGTGTTATTTAGCATGAATATAAGTTGCATAAGTGTATGCGAGCTGGCTCTCTGAATCATTTCTAATTAGGTTCCGTTTCGAGTGCCATTCAAGGGCCTGCTGGTTATGGGCGCCTGTACTTGTTTGTACAGTCCGTTAGGTTACCTACCCAATAAAGAATGAAAGTGAAGTAAAAGGTGAAGAAGTAAGTAAAAATTGTTGGCTTGCTAGCCGAGACCGTAGTCGCTCAAAAGAGATCTGTAGGCAAACGTCCGATCTGGCAATGGATGCTACTGTCATAACCTCCTTCAATACGAGTCCACAGAAATTGTCAACCGCGTAATTAGCAGAGCACTTTCGCAATACTCTAGCACAGGGGTTTCTTGAACCTGTAGTCCATGAGACACCTTTGGGTCATGGATGGCTTCAGGGGGTCCGTGAACACATCGCATAACAATTATTTAATTTGTATTTTCGCTAGCTGCTTTATGTGGGCATTTAATTCTAGGGAGGTGCTTGTAAGCTTTTCAAACACAGATTCTCAAAGGCGTCTTGACTCCTCCAAGGTTAAGAACTACGTCTCCTAGCAGGTAGATACTTCCTAGGCATCTGGCACGGAGCAAGACATACATAAGTCTACTAGTGAAACGATAGCTTCCTCTGTCCGCGTTGACTCGGGATGTCTTTGGTCAAAGCATATCAGCTGGCTATATTCCTCCCCGCTCATCATAGTCACGGAATTGTCACAACAGAGCGTCATGCTGACAATACACTCAATGTATATTGGCCTCGTGCTGACACAGTACGTCAATGCATATCGTAGCGTAATATAGTAATGTGCGAGATTCCGCGCAGGACCTCACCCAATAAAGGAAAACCGAAGAGAAAGAGCAAGCGACGAGGAGGAAGAAGACGAGGAGTGAGGAGGTAAGAAGAGGAGGGAGGAAAGCGGAGAGGAGGAGGAGAGCGAAGGAGAAGGAGAGAGAGAAGGAGGATGAGGAGGAGAAGAAGGATGAGGAGAAGGAGGAGGAGGAGGAGGAGGAGGAGGAGGAGGAGGAGGATGACGAGAAATAGGAGGTTATTGGCCAGCCGCAGAGAACCGCACTCTTTAAAAGGACAAAGATCCGAGGTTAGATGTAGGGCGGGAATTGGTCCATGAATGAGGAGTGCACCAAGGGAGCGAGACGCGTGCGTGGTAGACGCCATAACGAATCCACGCATAGGGTAATTAACTCGCGCGTACGCGATCATCTTTAATTATCCGACCAAGCCATGCGCTATGCAGTAATCAGGCCTGCTGAAAAATGAATGTTGTTGAATTACTTGAGAGATGCACGCTTGACGGGCGAATAAAACCGCGCCTCCGAAACTAAGCCGATTTGAAAAGCTGGCCAGTCAATTGCCACCCATGCAGCATTGACATCACCAGCCATGGAACGCCAACGGCCGGCCTACCGGGGACGAAATTTTCTTTCTCGTCTCCCTCTCGTACCCAATGGCTCCTCCCGAAAATGCGCCTGTGCCAGAAGGCAGACGTATCAGCGAGACGAAGCCAACGACCTCTTGACAGTTCATGCAGATATTAAAGTCGGAAATTTTGCTGCGCGCGAAGTCGAAAGCGCATAATAGAATATGCCAATATGCTGGCTTTTTGTTTATAATATTCCTGCGACATTATCTCTCTCGTGCGCTCCCTCTTTCTCATCATCTCTTCCTTCTCGCTCTCATTCTGACTCTGCGTGATCATTACTTGCTCTCACATTCTCTAATTCTCTCCCTCTCTCTCTCTCTCTCTCTCTCTCTCTCTCTCTCTCTCTCTCTCTCTCTCTCGCTGCGTGCTTTCTCTCTATCTCTTACAATATTATCCCCCTCTGCCTCTTTCTCGCTCTCTCTCTCTCTCTCTCTCTCTCTTCTCTCTCTCTCTCCTGTGCGTTGCTTTCTCTCTATTCTCTTACAATATTTCTCCCCTCGCTCGTTTCTCTCTCGGTCTCTCTCATACTTTCTACTCTTCTCTCTCTCTCTCTCTCCTGCTTCTTCCCCCCTCTCTCTCTCTCATCTCTCTCTCACTTTCTCCGGCGCTTTTCTCTCTCTTCTTTGCATTACTTCTCTAGCTTCGCATCTTT
>NW_014581427.1:0-1185 GCF_000485595.1 Priapulus caudatus
AGAGAGAGAGAGGAGAGAGAGAGAGAGAGAGAGGAGAGAGAGAGAGAGAGAGGAGGGAGGGTGGGGGAGATGCACATCTTTATGCTACGTGTGAAGGCGTGACAGTGGTTTGTGCAGTCGGAGCGAAAAGGCCCCGCAACGATAATCGCATGAAATCGAGACTCGATTATTATCGAGATTATTGATTTATCGAGGTTTGATCGAGATCGATAAGAGCGAAATATTTCACTCACTACCGGTACAAAGAGACGGGTGCAAATCACCGATCTCTATAAGTATACTAACAGGTTTACTATATACTAACATGTTAGTATAAAATAGAGATCAAAATTTGAGTAAAATAGGCTAGCACCGCCATCTATTGGCAATATATAGTAGTAATCACATCGCAAACCCCGCTGTCTGTACCGTATCTATGTATTTGTACCACTTTTTTTTCTGGAGCGTTTCCCCCGCGGCAGTGCAGAGTGGACTGCACCGAAGCAAGGGAGTCAATGTCTTGCGATTTCTAGTTCAGTGAGTTTGTTACCAAGGCACATGGTCGCGGGGCCAACGTTCGAGGTCGAAAAAAAATAATGACACACTCGAATGGCAGAAAGAATGCAGACACTTCTGTAAAGAATGAAATATGTGTCGCATGCTCAGACTGGGTAGATATAGTTTCTCTAGGCCCATTATAACGCCAGCGTTCCCCGCTTTATCGGGTCCTGGATGAACGGTCGCATCGCTCAAACGATTTACGCCTTTAAAAAACAATCCACGTGTACGTTGTCGTGTGTTCACCACCGCTTAATCGGGACCACCGCTTAATGAGCACCACTGCTTAATCGGGACACTGTTCCCGACCAATCCCGATAAAGGAGGGGGGGGGACAACCGTATTCGATTACAAACTTATCGATGATGCTAGCGTCGATTCGCACAGACGTGAGTGCATTAGCTGATTACATACACAAATACAATTTTCTACGACATGACTAGAAGAGCAGTTTTTCAGCTTGCTATCGGGAAATCCGCACGGAGTCTAGAGTAGACGGAGCTGCGAGTGTGTAATATATATATGTGTGTGTGTGTGTGTGTGTGTGTGTGTGTGCGTGCGTGCGTGCGTGCGTGCGTGCGTGCGTGCGTGCGTGCGTGCGTGCGTGCGTAGGTGCGTGCGTGCGTGCGTGTGTGTGTGCGTGTAGTG
>NW_014581427.1:2314-5357 GCF_000485595.1 Priapulus caudatus
GTCCCTCTCCCCCTTCTCCCATCTTCCCTCTCCCACTCTCCCTCTCCCTCTGTCCCTCTCCCCCTGTCCCTCTCCCCCTTCTCCCCTCTTCCCTCTCCCACTCCCCCTCTCCCCCTCCCCCTCATCGCTCCTCTCCGTCGGCGGGACACATCTGAGCGGCAGTGAAGCCCTGCTGGAACTTGAACTGCCGCTTGTCGTAGTACTTCAGCAGGCTAGGGCTGTGCGGGTGTCGCTGCTTCAGATGGACGTAGTGCAGCTCCGGGTCCATCGACGTGTGACCGCAGTCCTCGCACACGTAGATCTTCGAGCGCCGTTCCTTGTAGGCGTAGCACTGCTGCACGCCGTGCACCTTGCGAGCGTGCGACTCGAGAGAGCAGCGTTGAGTGAAGCGCTTCTCGCAGTGACCGCACTGGTACGGACGCACGCCTGCGCACGGAGAGATGGAGAGAGAGCGAATATTAGCGCGGGCGTGTGAGCACAGTGTTGGGATTATTTACATTTATTCTACGTGAAGGGATTCTCGCAGTGGCTGCACTGGTACGGATGCACGTCCGTACACGGAGAGAGCGAGAGGGAGAAAGAGAGAGAGAGAAAGAGGGGGAGAGAGAGAGAGACGAGAGAGCAGAGGGAGAGAGAGAGAAGAGACGAGAGAGGAGAGCGAGAAGAGTGAGAGAGAGGAAGAGAGAGACGCAGAGAGAGAGATGAAGAGAGAGAATGAGAAGGAGAGATGAGAGACGAGAGGAGAGATAGAGGGTTAGGGGGGGTGAGTCATACTGAGCACGGATACCATTGATGTTTAACTTTTAGCCATTATTTTTACGGCAGGAAGCCTCATACGGAGGAGGCCGGCGGGCTGAGAGAGGAGGCAAGAAGAACAAGGAAGAGCAGGAGGAGACGACGCGGAGGAGAATGGAAGGAGGAAAAGGCAGAGAAGAAAAAGAAGAAGAAGACGCGAGAGAGGAAAAAGAAAAGGAAGACGCAAGGAAGAGCAGAGACGGAGCGGGAGAAGAAAGGAACGGGGAGGAGGGACGACTCGCATAGGAACGGCAATAAATAACGAACGACTTCGAATAACAATCGCGTAAGTCAACTTGCATAAAAAATATGCAACACACATTCTAAATAATGGTTGTGAATATACCGTCTCGTGCTGCTCGGCCTTACGCTGTATCGCGTGGGCGCAGTGTGTCTCTCAGATAAACGGGTATCGTGTTGAAACCTTGCCGCAGAACGTGCACAAGTACGTCTTCATGTCGCTAGATGGCACTTCATTGGTGTCGGTATTCAGCAGACGCTGCAACAGCACGCCCCTGCACGCGCGAAAACAGTCCTCGCGGAAGACACCCAACATGATTACCGTCTCCGGCGCCGCCCACGCGATCAAGCGCACGTCATCCTCACTCCGGGGAGCCTCGATGGAGAAACCGAAAGGCGAGCGTGGCGCGTGTGGTTGATATACGGTCACGCGGCGAATAAACCGTCATCAGTGGATCGTGAACTCAATGAGAAATGAAATGTGGATTCAATTGATAACGTATGCACATACTACACGTGCATATATTATTAAGACGCATATTATATATATATAATATATGTAATTCGTATACTATTATATATATATATGATATAAATATGTTAATATAATAGATATATATATCAATATGCTACTATTTATATAATATATATAAATATGTATATATACATGCCACCGCTTTTGGTGGACTCGTGTGGACATTTAATAGTCATGACGAAGGACGCTAGCTAGAAAATACACGAGCGCCTCGTATCGTCTATCACCGATGGGCACGTGGGAAGCAGATTCACAGATTCCGAACTCTCCGTTCTCTCTCTCTCGCCGTCCTGTCTCGTCTCTCTCTCTCTCTCTCTCGGCCTTTCTCCTCCTCGTCCCTCTCTCCTTGTCTCTCTGCTCTCTCTCTCACTCTCTCCCTCCCTCTGGATCGATCTCATCTCGTGCAAATCTCTCCAGGTATCCGTCTCTCCTCCACTGCCGGCTCTCTCCCGTCTCACCCATCGCCGCGTCTGCCCCGGACCTTCTCTTGCTCTCTCTCTCTCCTCAGTCCTTCTCATCTCTCTCTCTCTGTCTCTCGTGCTCTGCGCCGTTCCTCGCTCTTTCCCTCTCTCTCGTATCCTATCTATCTCTGGTGTGTGTCCTGGCCTCTCCTCTCTCTTTCTCGTCTCTCTCTCTTTTCTTTCTCTCTGTCAGCCGTTCTCTCTCTCTTGTCTCCTCTCTCTCATTCTCTTTCTCATTCTCCCCTCGCCGGCTCAGCCTCTCGCGGCAGCCTGCTCCTCATTCTCTTTCTCTCGCTCTCCCTCTCTCTGTCTCTCTCTCTTTCTTCTTTATACGATGTTAATTTATCAGTATATATGTATAGATCGTCATACATATATATATATATATATATACATATATATATATACATATACATATACATATATATATATATACATGCTAATAATGCTAATGATAAGCTCCCGACGATCGCACACGTACGTACCTTTGAGCAGATCTTGCAGAGAAACTTGTTATCGTCAGCCTGGATCGGCGCTGGCGGCAGCGGTTCCGTGGCGACGTGGTGGTCGCCGCCTCCGCCGCCCTTCCCCGCCGCCTCCCGCAGCAGCGGGTTCTTGATGCCGTGTCCACCATTGATTACCTCTACGGGAATGTCCGGCGGCAGGCCGAGCTGCAGAGAGAGGAGGGGGGAGGTTAGTGAAGGCTAGCTGTAAGAAGAGAGAGAGAGAGAGAGAGAGAGAGAGAGAGAGAGGAGGGTGGAAGGAAGAGGGAAAGGGCAACAGAGAGGTGCCATAGAGAGTCCGAAACAGAGAGAAAGAGAGAGAGAGTAATAGAGGGAAGGTGGAGAATAGAAGAAGGGGGAAACGGAGAGAGGAGCGAAGAAAAAAAGAGTGGGAGAAGAAAAGAGGAGAAGAGTGGAATAGAGAGAAAGAGAGAGCGAGAAAGAGAGAAAATGAGAGAGAGAGAGAGAGAGAGAGAGAGAGAGAGAAAGAGAGCGAGAGAAAGAAAGAC
>NW_014581427.1:6732-7757 GCF_000485595.1 Priapulus caudatus
CGCGTCTCGCGCAAGGACCTCTTCAGAGAAACAGTTACTCTCTCCACTCGCGTCACCACGCTCGCGTGTGAGGTCACCCCGCTTTATAGACTTCGGGCCACCGTGTGACGTTGTTTATGTCGTTAGGGGTCGCGTTCTATGACGTGGGCGACCTACGGTGCGCATGCGCGAGAGATGCGTTCTATGACGTGTGCGACCTACGGTGATGACATTCGTGATTAGAGCCGTCATTAGATTCTGAGATGATACGCGAGCTGAGATGCCGCATGCGCGAAAGCAAGCCACGTGACATTTTTAAGAGGATGCTTTCGACCTAAGATCTAAGCCGCGCTGTGTCCGCCGCTACCGCTACCGCTACTGCCGCCGCTGACGCCGCTACCACCGCCGCTGACGCCGCTACTGCCGCCGCTACCACCGCCGTTGACGCCGCTACCACTACCGCTGCTACCGCTGCTGCTACTGCTGCTGCTACCGCTACCGCTGCTGCTATTGCTGCTGCTACCGCTACCGCTGCTGCTACTGCTGCTGCTACTGCTACCGCCGCTGCCGCTGCTGCCGCCGCTGCCGCTACCACTACCGCTGCCACTACCGCTGCTACCGCTGCTGCTACTGCTACCGCCTCTGTTGCTACCGCTACCGCTACTGCTACCGCTACTGCCGCTGCTACTACTGCTACCGCCGCTGCTACCGCTACCGCTACTGCCGCTGCTACTGCGACCGCCGCTACCGCTACTGCTGCCGCTGCTACCGCCGCTGCTACCGCTGCCGCTGTTGCTACCGCTAGCCATACTGCTAGGGTTACCGCTACCGCCGCTACTGCTACGGCTGCTACTGCTGCTACCACTACCGCTACTGCTACTGCTGTTGCTACTGCTACCGCTACCGCCACTGCTACCGCTACTGCTGCTACCGCCGCTATCACAGCCGCTGCTACCGCTACCACCCCTGCTGCTACCGCTACCGCCACTGCTACCGCTACTGCTGCTACCGCTACCGCCACTGCTACCGCTACTGCTACTACCGCC
>NW_014581427.1:9237-11031 GCF_000485595.1 Priapulus caudatus
AGCACGCACATAACACGCACGCACGTACGCAAGCACGCACATAACACGCACGCACGCACGCGTGATAGGTCCCTAACGAAAGTCGAACGCGAGAGCGCAGCACGGTCGCAAAAACGCACAAAACATGCAAAACGAAACAACGACGTACAGAAAAACGGAGAAAAAAAAACAAGAAACGAAGAAATGAAGAACGCAGACGAAAGGAAAGAGAATAAGGCGACGACGAATGAAGAACATATGAACAACGACAATGAACACCGAGAACATTCGCTCACCTGCGCCTGCAAAAACGGCATGTTGACGTGCGTTCCCGCCAGGGGGCTCAGCGGCGGCGTGCGACCCGGACGGTCGGGTGACGTCATCGCCGGCCGACTCGGCGACGTGCGTATGACGCTGCGCGTCTGTGACGACGTCATCAATCCCTGCTGTCCGGTCGTCGTCATCGCCGGCTGCGCCGGTGAAGTAATCATCGGTCGGCCGGCCGACGTCGGGTACTCGCCGAGTGACATCATCGACGAGAACCCCGGTGACGTCACATCCGTCGTCTTCTCGAACGACGACGGCAGCTCCGTCGGTGAGCGGCGCGCATGCGCGTGTGCGTTCCCACCGGGCGCGCCCGTTACCATGGCGACCGGCTCGGCGACCTGACGGGCGGTGAAGCCCGCTTGTGGCGACACCGGGTGGTCGACGTATGACGTCAGCGGCGTGCGGACGGGGTCGGCTGCTGCGGCGCGCGACGAACGTGACGTCAGATCGAGCGCCTGCTCGGGCGGCGACGGCGGACGGTAGCCGACGCGGTTGTCGTCGTCGCACGGACACGTCGTCGCATCGTCTGCAAATAGACACGTGATACACGGGGGTGAGCCACGTGACATGGTTCAAAGCCGGATCCAGTTTCTGGATGATCTATTCGTTTTAATTATTTATTTACTTATTTATTCATTTATATATGTTTTTATTTTATAATTTATGTATTTGTTAGTAAGTTGTTAGTTGTTACTTCTTTATATGCTCTTATATATTCTTTATACATTGTTAGTTTTCAATCATTCTTCACGGATATTTTTGTACTGTTCCGAACTGTTTTACATTGCATGTGAGAAATTATATATATATATATATATANGAGAACGAGAGAGAGAGAGACTAAGCGATGATTTTTTAACGACGTGTGATGTAGGTATACGCCCATGCCCCCTGCTACCACTACCGCCGCCGTCACCGCCACCACCGCCGCCGTCACCACCGCCGCCGTCACCGCCGCTTCCGTCACCGTCACCACCCACGCGTCTTGGAGGAGCTGCCTCGGGGCAGACGCGCAGTGTCGTCGAGTGTATGGGGGAAGGACGAGCGGGTGGGGGAAGGTAGGTGGTCGAGGGGGAGGGCGACAGAGGGAGGATGACGGGCGAGGGGCAGGTGGGAGGGTGTGGGTGGGTCATTCAGTGGGTGGGAGCGGGGGTTGTGTAGGGGTGGTGGTCGGGGAGTGGGGTGTGTGGTGGAAGTGGGTGGGGAGCGGAGGGCAGCAGGGGGAGGTGGTAGGGTAGGAGGGGTTGTGCAGGGGGCGGGAGAAGACGGGGAGTGTAGCCACACGTCATAACAGAAAGTCAGGCGTCACGCACGCACGCACGCACGCACGCACGCACGCACGCACGCACGCACAATGCGTTATCCGTCGCCGCTAGCTATGCATGCACCTCACAAGGCCGACCGTTGCTCTCTCTCTCTGTTATTCTCTCTCTCTCTCTCTCTCTCTCTCTCTCTCTCTCTCTCTCTCTCTCTCTCTCTCTCTCTCTC
>NW_014581428.1:0-11030 GCF_000485595.1 Priapulus caudatus
GTGTGTGTGTGTGTGTGTGTGTGTGTGTGTGTAGCAATAAATGTCTGAGTTTTTATATGTCATTTCTTATAGTTATACCTTAATTCCTAGCAGAAGGATTTGTTGACTCTTGACAGATTTTGAACTAGCAAAAACTAATTTTTGTGTTCTGAATACAATGCTTTTAAAATCTGTCTCCATACTTATGTACTGATCTTACTCATGTCATAGGTGTCAAGATGCCCCAGATTTGCATCTTTTGGATATGAATTCTTTAAAAATCTCTAAGGTTTCGAACTCCCCCGGCCTACGCTTCTTACCAAAAGAAGGCCTTCGGCCTCCTTTTGGTAAGGCTACGGCATGTTGGCCCTGCGGCGTGTGTGTGGTGGCCTTCGGCCCCTTTCATTGAAATATTTGAGTACCAGCCAAAAATATTGCTAGCTGTTCACACCCCTGATTATTGATCAGCTGTCCTACCTTGTTAATATAATACAAACCGCATGTCCCTACGATGCCCCTACGCTGAGATAATGAGCGGTGAAAATCTGGTATTTTTGCAGCAAAAACCGACTCGAGATCAGTGTTTACTGCGACTGTCTCTCGCTTTGAGATAACTTCCGGAAACCTCGCGTGTTTCTGTCAATGATTGACAAATGGAATGAATGACGTCTGTTATTGATTGCCATAGTGATGACCCCCACCTGTGCCCACCTCACGCTGGATGTATAGTAAACTCTGTAGTACTGACGTGACTCAGCGCTACCATGGCGCTACACAGCGGCGACCGGAAGCAACAGACTGGCCACAAAGCGAAAGACAGTCGCAGTAAACACTGATCTCGAGTCGGTTTTCGGCGAAAATACCAGATTTTCACCGCTCATTATCTCAGCGAAGAGGCATCGTAGAGACATGCGGTTTGTTTTATATTAACGAGGTAGGACAGCTTATCAATAATACAGCAAGGAATCGTCAAAATAAAATGGGGAAAGTTTCTTAATTCGACTAATACTGCAACATGGTTTCAGCATTTCACCGTTGTACGCTCTCCTTCTTTATACGCTCTTGATACTGTGTATAATCAACGTAAATGCGTGACGACATGGTTATGTGACGGTATTGTTGTTGGTTCGTTGTCACGGCGACGCAGGTCGGATGCCGAGGCGACGTATGCGGACGTGTTGACGAGACTGTGTGAGGACAGCGCCACCTACAGGCTGCTAATACAGACGTCACGCGGCGGCCGGCAGACGACGGTGTTACTGGTGCGTCACTCAGCCAACATTTATAACATGTATAACAGTATTAACTAGCATATCATATATCCTAAGTATCTGCTCTATTAGCGTATCTGTCTGATTACCCGCCCGTAACTACTACGGGTTCTCCCAGGATGAATTGATAACAGTGGAGCGGGGAGGCGGAGGGGGCAGGGAGAACTAGGGGGTCGGGGCCTGGTCGGAATCACGGGGCAGCAAGAACAATTCTGGCACCTGCAGCTACCAACACACACGATACTATTGACTATAGTATAACAACATGTATATATAGTTATATATACTACTATAAACAACTATAGCTACTATAACAACTATAACTACTATAACAACCTATATATAACGTTGTTATATATACGTGATAGATGCGTGTGTGCTGCTAGAAAACTGCAGCGTGCAGGTCTTGTTCATGCTGCCAGCTGGTCGAATGGGAATTCTTGCCGAGGTGGGCCCCTCAATTGCCAGTAGCAGTCAGCGCCTCCAAAGTGACTCACTCGATGCCTGGTTTCTCATTGTAGCCATTCCCATTTAAAAAAAAATCGCTGGGCGGAATAAATTTAACGTGGCCGCAACGTTGAAAACGGTGGGGGGTGGGAGTTTTCCCAAAACGCGGTGCGGGCGCGCCCGAGGTTTGCCGCAACGCTAGAGAGAAGCCTGTAACTAGTACGCTATATTAATTATTATTACCTTATGTTTAGTATCTGCATATAACCCTAGTAACTATTCAAATATGCGTAAGTTTTAGTATTATGGTTTTACCATAGTAACTACTATAATATAATTTAATGTTATAAAATGTAATATAATATAATTATATATTACATTTATGTAATATAATTGATCTGTTATTTTATATAAGTAATATAATTATTCAATAGTTGTAATCTGATACACACAGGTGTGGCTGAGGGTATTCGGCATGGTGAGGATAGGCCAGTGGCGTTGTCATGGATACGGACACGCACATCCGTCGGCTGCGGCCAATAAAGTTCTCTACATGCCGACCCACGACGATCCCATCAGTAAAAGTAAGTCTCACGTAATATAATAATAATTCGCTTGAATATATATAATAATAATTAAAATTAGGTAAATGGTAATTAATAATTATTATTATTATAATAATTTAAATAATAATAATAATAATAATTATAATAATAATTAATAATAATAATTAATAATAATTATCAATTTAATAATTAATAATAATAATAATAATAATAATAATAATAATAATTAATAATAATAATCATCATCATCATATCGGTCGATCATCATCATGATGTAATAATAATTTATTTGTGGCAGTGTGTGTAGGAGTTTGGAGAGAGATCTGTCTGTACATCATGTGCGCCAGCTGCTGTCGTCTTGACTACTCGTGCAGCTGCCTGCCAGATACTGCTGCAGTAAAACACAGATGACGCTGCCTCCCTCTCTACAGCTACTCAACGGTTACCTGGTGAGATATGTACACACACACGAACGCAACGCACGCACACACGCACGCAACACAGAGACGCCTGCCTCCCTTCTCATACAGCCCCTAACTCAACGGTTACCTGGTGAGATATGTACACACAATAACACACGTACACTACGCACACAAGACGCTGCCTCCCTCTCTACAAGGACTAACTCAAACGGTTACCTTGGTTGAGATCATGTACACACACACACACGTACACACGCACACAGAGACGCTCCTCCCTCTCTTACAGCTACTCAACGGTTACCTGGTGAGATATGTACACACGCACCGCACGCACGCACGCACACAAGAGGACCGCTGCTCCTCTCTTACAGTACTCAACCGGTTTACCTGGTGCAGATATGTACACACTTCACGCCACGCACGCCACGCACACAGAGACGCCCTGCCTCCCTCTCTACAGCTACTCAACGCGCTTTACCTGGTGAGATTGTACACACGCACGCACGCACGCACGCACGACACCACGCACGCACACAGCAGACGCTGGCTCCCTCTCTACAGCTACTCAATGGTTACCTGGTGAAGATATGTACAACACTGCACACACGCACGCACGCACGCACGCACGCTACCAGAGACGCTGCCTCCCTCTCTACAGCTACTCAAACGGTTACCTGGTGAGATATGTACACACGCACGCCACCACGCACGTACACAGGAGGCGACGCTGCCTCCTCTCTACAGCTACTCAACGGTTACCTGGGTGGAGATATGTACACGCACGCACGCACGCACGCACGCACGCACGCACTCACGCCACGCACGCACACACACAGCAGACGCTGCTCCCTCTCTACAGCTACTCACGGCTTACCTGCGTGCAGATATGTACCACGCCACGCACGACGCACGCCACGCACGCTACGCCACGCACGCACGCCACGCACGCCACGCCACCCAGAGACGCTGCCTCCCTCCTCTCTGTACAGCTACTCACGGTTACCTGTGAGATATGTACACGGCGCTACGCAACGGCCACCACGCACGACGCACGCACGCACGCACGTACACAGAGACGCTGGCCTCCCTCTCTACAGCTAACTCAACGGTTACCTTGGTGAGATATGTTACACCCACACGCACGCACGCACGCACGCACGCACGCCACGCACGTACACACTGCACGCACACAGAGACCCTGCCTCCCTCTCTACAGCTACTCAACGGTTACCTGGTGAGATATGCTACACAGCACGCACGCACGCACGCTACGCACGCACGCACGCACGCACGCACCGCACGCACGCACGCCACACAGAGACGCTTGCGTCCCTTCTCTACAGCTACTTCAACGGTATACCTGCGCGTGAGATATGCTACACACACACGCACGCACACACACACGTACACACGCACAGCAGCAGACGGCCTGCCTCCCTCTTCTACAGCTACCTCAACGGTTACCTGAGGTGATGATATGTACGACACGCAACGCACGCACACAGAGACGCTGCCTCCCTCTCTACAGCTACTCAACGGTTACCTGGTGAACTATGTACACACGCACGCACGCACAACAGAGACGCTGTCCTCCCTTCTACAGCTACTCAACGTTACCTGCGTGAGATATGTACACACCCGCACGCACGCACGCACGCACGACACAGGAGACGCTGCCTCCCTCCCTACAGCCTACTCAACGGTTTACCTGTGAGATTAGGTACACCACGCACGTACGCAGCGCACGCACGCACGCACGCACGCCGCCCCCACGCATCACACGCACACAGAGACGCTGCCTCCCTCTCTACAGCTACTCAACGGCGTTACCTGAGTTGAGATATGTACACAACACCGCACGCACGCCACGCACGCACACAGGAGACGCTGCCTCCCTCTCTACAGCTACTCAAACGGTTACCTTGGTGCAGCGATAGTAACACGCACGCACGCACGCACGCACGCACGCACACAGAGACGCCTGCCTCCCTCCCTACAGCTACTCAACGCGTTACCTGGTGAGATATGCCTACACACGGCACGCACGCACGCACGCACGCACGCACGCCACGCACGCACGCAACGCACGCACGCAACGGCACGCACCGCACACAGAGCGCTGCCTCCCTCTCTACAGCTACTCAACCGGTTACCTTGGTGAGATATGTACACACGCACGCCACGCACCGCCACGCAACGCACGCACGCAGACGCAGGACGCTGCCTCCCTCTCTACAGCTACTCAACGTTACCTTGGTTGAGATATGTACACGCGCACGCACGCACGCACGCCAACTGCACGCACGCACGCACGCCACGTACGCACGCAGAGCACGTGCCTCCCTCCCTTACAGCTACCTCAACGGTTACTGGGCGGAATATGTACACACGCACGCACGCACGCACGCACGCACGCACACAGCACACCAGAGGACTCTGCCCCTCCCTCTCTACAGCTACTCAACGGTTTACCTGGTGATATATGTACACGGGACGCAACGGGCACGCACGGCACGCACGCAGAGACGCTGCTCCCTCTCTACAACTACTCAACGGTATACCTGGTGAGATATGTACACACGCACGCACGCACGCACGCACGGCACGCCACGCACGGCACGTACACAGAGACGCTGCCTCCTCCCTACAGCTCTCAACGCTGTTTACCTGGTGAGATATTGTACACGCACGCACGCACGCACGCACGCACGCACGCACGCACGCTACACAGAGACGCCTGCCTCCGCTCTCTACAACTATCTCAACGGTTTCCGTGTGAGATATGTACACACGCACGCAACACGCAACGCCACGCCACCACGCACGCACGCACACACGCAACAGAGCACGCAGCCTCCCTCCCTACAGCTACTCAACGCGTTAATTGTGAGATATGTACCACGACGCACGCACGCACGCACGCCACGCACGCACGCACGCCCACGTACAAGAGACGCCTACCTCCCTCCCTACAGCTACTCAACGCGTTATCTGGTGAGAATATGTACACACACACGCACGCACGCCCACGCACGTACACACGCACGCACTGCACACAGAGGACACTGCTCCCTCCCTACAGCCTTACTCAACGGTTACCTGGTGAGATATGTACACACGCCACGCACGTACACACGCACGCACTGCCACGCAACGCACGGTACACAGAGACGCTGCCTCCCTCCCTACAGCCTACTCAACCGCAGTTACCTGGTGAGATATGTACGCACGCACACGCACGCACGCACGCACGCACGCACGTACCACGCACGTACACAGAGCCTGCCTTCCTCCCTACAGCCTACTCAACGGTTACCTGCGTGAGATATGTACTCACGCACGCACGCACGCGCTCACGCAACGCACGCAGCGTACACAGAGACGCTGCCTCCCCTCCCTACAGCTACTCAACGGTTACCTGCGTGTGAGATAATGTACGCCACGCACGCCGCACGCACGCCACGCACGGCCCGCTACACAGAAGACACTGCCTCCCTCCTACAGCCCTACTCACGGATACCTGGTGGATATGGTACGCACGGCACGCCGCACGCACGCACGCAGCGCACGCCACGTACACAGACGCACACAGATGATAGTATTCAATGAGCGCGATTAAAGACCGCGTTTATCGGTATTATCCGCTCTTGATATATGTAGCATGATAGTATGTACTCGGTCTCTGTATAACGTAGTGCCACATGAAGCATTCGCTTCTGTATTTAGTTAACAAGGAAGTTAGTTCCAAGCATAAGAGTTGTTCCGCCTAATTAGCGGAATTACGCTTTTTTATATTTTTTTTAAATTTAAAATTAAAAAATTTAAAATTTTTAATTTTAAAATTGTTTAATTTTTAATTTAAATTTTTTTAATTTTTTCCATGTTTTATGTACATGTTTCGAACATACGAGGCTACTGATGGCTGTTGTGCGCAGATATATTATCTGTACAGATTTGCTACCAGAATCCGTGCAGCGGGCGCCTTGGGCGACCCCCCGCCTTTAATATCTTCAGCCTAATTTCTCTGTTTCTCACTCTCCATGACTTGCCTAGTTGTTACAACAGCAGCACAACAATTCACGTGAATCGTCATCTGCTTGCCACGTTCTAATGTCTGCATTTCTAGTTTCGCAGGTCGGCTACCTGAAGGAAGACGTGGAGATGATGCCCAGGTAGGCACATATATCTATATATATATTATATTATAGCAGAGAGTAGAGAGAGAGTGAGAGAAGAGAGAGAGAGACGAGCACGCTGTAGCGGACGATGGCTGCGTCGATAACGATTGCTAGACGCACTGCAGCCCGGTATACGCGCGGAAGCGCGACAGCACCACCTGGTGGTGCCATTAGGCGTTCAATTCGCTGCCCCAATATGTCTAACTATATACGCAAATCACTTTGTGTAGCTACATAAAGCCCTAGATCGGTCTGAATGAGCAGTTCTGGCCATTGCCCGAAATTTTTGGACTTTGCCACGTAGTGCGAGAATAAATCGAAATGGTCGTAATTTCGGTACTTTGTTTTGGTTTGCGCGTCGCCGTTTTATATTTCTATAAACGATTCTAATTTATTTTATTTAACGCCCTGAAGTTATTCTCGTACATATCGCCGGCCATAGGTCGCGCACGAGGGCTCTACTTCGAGGCATTTCGCACATAAATATTCCTGAGACCGCGGCCCGCGGTGCATAGTTTGACACGCTGCAGTAACTATAACTTTGTGTAGCGAAGAGACTTGCCGAATTAACGTTCCGTGCCAGTCTAACCTCGGAATCGTGTACATCGCTGTGGTCTGTTATCGCTAGCCATCTTGCCTTCTCCTTTATGAAGCTGGTCACCCCGCGCTCGCCATCTCCTCTCAGACTCTAGCCCGTTTGCCGTTTTTGCCATATACAGCCACTGCTTAGGAGATCAAGCCTGCAACGTACAGCACACACTGATCATCCAGTTCGTTTTAGACTGAGCACTAGCGGCCACTAGAGACCGTGCTACAAGGATGCGGTGCGCAAAATTATGCGTTGTACCCGACCGCACTACTACCTACTACTACTAGTACTAGTCAGTAGTAGTGACTACTAAGTTACCAGCACTACTAGTACTTAGCTACTTAGTAACTACCAGGACCGCAGAGCTAATAGTAATAGCTAATAATGGACTACTCTGTTACTAGTCATTAACTAACTACAATAGTCAATAATGACGAACCCTAAGGCCCTAACCATAACCCTAACCTATGTATATGATATAATATTATAATTTAGATTGATGTAAATGACATTGGTTTTATTGCCATGCCAGTACATTAGCCCATATAATATGGGCAGCCATGTTCTCTATTCTTGAACCACTAGTACTACTAGACTACTATCACGACTAGCAAGAAACGCTCTTTGCTAGGGTCTAGGAATACCCCTAGGCCGTATACTAGGACACAGGCACTTGAGGCCGTTTCAATAAAAATATAATGCTAACTAAATACGAAATCTATTTACCTACGAAATTGTTAATAGTTCTAGTATAGCCTACTCTCTTTCAAGAAGGTTGCCGAGGTGCAATAGGCTATATATAGACTAGACTCGACTCCCACCTCGATTAGCCATTTGAGCTGAACTAAGTAAGCCCCGACTCGGGAAAGAGGTGCCGAGAGAGCTGCCAGTCTATGGGCTATAGGCCGGCGGGCAGGGCGGCAGCACTGCTTTCCAACTCACCAGTACGAGCCTCGCCCCATTCGAACCGCTTGCAAAAAAACGTTCAGCGTTGGGGCGCGCGAAGAGCGCCGCGGTAGGGTGTTTCAGTGATTCATGACAGCCGTTTCCATTACTGGGCAAGGCTTCGCGAATGTCAGAATTTCGACAGTCTTTCTGCTGATTCCGCGCTCAACACTAGCTCGGTTACGAACAGATTACTCCGCGTTACAGTTGTTATAGCAATCAACACTGTTGACGTCCCAAATGTCACCCTCTGTGTCCCCCACTAAAATGCGTTGACTTGTATCGCTGGGCCAGCTATGGATCGTGCGCACGCATTCAATTCGGCGCGCACGGATACCATAGCTGCCATGCGCTGCTATACTGTCGTAGGACGTTCCCGCGGTCGACGTGCGCCTTGCGCGAACATGCGCGAAAGATCTGCGCTTCAGCGCAATTGGGATGAACATCTCCTTTCGGCAACGCTTTCTCTTAGTATCCCGTCTCATCTGGATCTACTGCAGAATGACTGCGAAGTCATATCAACTCTCTTAAAATTCATGAATAGGTGCCAATGTGTGTGCGTGTGCGTGTGTGTGCGTGCAATGTGTGCTGCTGTGATGCGTTGTGCGTGGGTACATGCGTCGTGCGTGTGCGTTTGGAGTGCGCATGCGTGCGCATGTTGTGTTGCTGGTGGCGTGGCTATGTCGTGTGTGGTGTGTGCATGTGTGTGTGGGTGCGGCTATCGTGTGTGCTGGGGGTGTGCATGTGTGTGTGGGTGCGTGCGTATTCACGTGCCATCGGGTTCGTCAGCGTGTTGTTTTTGTACGTTCACTATGTCTGTCGCCGCTGTTGATGCTAAAATCATATTATTATATATAATCATCATTTCCAACGAATATCTCACGTTTTTTATATCGCTAATTGCTTTGATGAATTGTATCATGTATGCGCCTTACATAAAGGACTACAACCATCCACGTCAATGTTAATGCTAAGTTCATACGTAGATACATCTTAATAAAGACACACCATGTCACGTCAATGTTAATGTACGTCATACGTAGATACATCTTAATAAAGACACACCATGTCACGTCAATGTTAATGTACGTCATACGTAGATACATCTTAATAAAGACACACCATGCCACGTCAATGTTAATGTAAGTCATACGTAGATACATCTTAATAAAGACACACCATGCCACGTCAATGTTAATGTACGTCATACGTAGATACATCTTAATAAAGACACACCATGCCACGTCAATGTTAATGTAAGTCATCTTTATCTTATATATCACAGTTGCACTGACATTGTCTTATGTTAACGTAAATAAATGCATTTCCTCGACGCCAACACACATCACAATCAACAAACTCACATCAGGTGATTAATCAGTGAGTCGGACAAACAATTCGCTTTGGTTCCTATTCACAGCTGTACAGTTTATTCTTGCATCTCGTCTGTACATAAATCCTCGATGATTTCGAACAATATCATGACTATGTTGTGAGAAAATGATTTGCATACAGAAGGCCATAACTGCTCTTGCATCTCCAGCCGAAACCTGCCATGGAGTTATCACTGTGTACTAACTATTCTACAATCTTCTTTAAAATGTCGACCATTTTGGGGGTTTCTACAGCGCATTCACACAGCGCACTTCACCGCAATTAAACTTTATATCGCAGGTGAAACGTGTGAATAAAAGTGAAATTTTCAATTTTAAATAACATGAGATCTTACATGAGAGACGGTGAACACACCACTTCAAAAAGTGTAACACATTTGAACACAAAAACTAACGTTTGAACACAAAAAACTATACATGTTTGATGCGTGTTGGTTACATACGCATGTATTTACAGAGATGTAACAATTACACGATCATATATATATATATATATATATCGATTATAATATGATACATTTTTTACTGGTTTCTACAAGGCACGCGGTGAAGGCCCTCTATAAACAATAGGCCCGTGACGTACATATCACCATGGATACATAAATGTTATCTCACACTGTTCTCCAGACTAGAACTCCTCCTAGATGGCGCCACGTCATTGTTGTCTTTAATGTCGGTCGCGCGTTTGTAAAGCTGCGCTGCTTTCTCAAAGTCGCCCTATAAAATAATATACATATATATATATTATATATATATATGATAAAAATTATTACATGCAATAACATGATAAAGACAAAGACACTCATACACGTACACACACAGGCACACTCACGCACAGGCACACGCACACACACGCACGCACGCACACACACAGGCACACTCCCGCACAGGCACACGCACGCAGGCACGTGCACACACAGGCACACTCACGCACAGGCACACGCACGCACGCACGCAGGCACGCACACGCACGCACGCATGCAGGCATACACACGCACACACACGCACGCACGCACACGCACGCACGCACACACGCACACACACGCACGCACGCACGCAGGCACTCACCACGTCGTAGAATAGCAGTGCCATGTTCCTCAGAGTTTCGGCGACGCGCGGATGACCCGTTCCCATGCTCTCCTCAAATATGTGCAAGGCTCTGTTGTAGAGAGGTAGCGCTGCCGTGTGGTTACCCTGCAACGATGAGACAGTGCTAAACACTCACACACACACACACAC
>NW_014581429.1:0-11029 GCF_000485595.1 Priapulus caudatus
CACCACACCTATCGGGCAAACGCAGTACATAGTCTAGGGGCAGTAACACCACCACCATAGCAGGAAAAATAAGTAAAAGCACCAACGACGCGCAAAACAATTCCAGACCGCAAGGTCGCACGAATGCAGCAGTACTTAGTAACAGTAGCTTCCCCGGCCAGTAGGTAGCACAACATTCCTTACCACTCAGACTCCTGTGACACTCTGTGTCCTTGGCGCCCTCATACAGCCAGGCTACCTGGAAACACCAAGCGTTGGCACTAGGACGAAAGAGCTATCCGACCACTAACCTAGGAGTGTTCAAAAAGGAGACATAAAACTGACTGTGAAGGAACATCCCACTAACGCGAAGGGTCGCTGTCGTATCAGGTAATAACAGTACTCAATGAACAAAAATTGTCTAGGAACAGGAAATGTACCCGAGGTAGCGTATTATGTATACAGAGCCTGTATCTTGTCAGCATATATGTATCCGCCCAGGTCGAATTTTACCGCGGACTGTGCCGCTTTATGCGGCTTTAGGGACGTTAGGGTACACTTCCTGTAGTACAGGTCTGGTACACTTGTGTAACATATAATGTACGAAAAAGCTCGGGTACATCTACTGATATGATAACCGGATAGAGGATCATTCATGAGAGACCGCAAGTGAAATGTGTTCATACAAATTTCCATGAACTCGGGGGCTTCGTAAAAGTTAACCCCTGATCACTCGAATATCACACAAAGATTCACCACTCGCCCTAACTTGCACAACACGCCACTAAGCATCATGCGCGTGCACGTGTGTAACATTTTCGCTAAAATATTAAAGTACGTGCGTCACACAGGACACATAATCCAGTGTGGACATGCATTCCTGAGGAGTGTACGCTGCCCACGTCGGAAATTACCCCCGCCCCACGTAGCGGTCCTACTGACATGCGTGACATTGCGGCAAAAGTTGACATCACATCAGATACGGTCGGAAGGTGTGACCACAATTCCGAGTTATATATAGACCGGCGACGGGTCAGTAGGTATGAACCGAGCTGCAAGTCTAAGGCTTACGCACTCAACGCGCGAGGCTACAGGATGTAGGTTCATTGCGAGTAAGCGGACAATAGTGGTTCAGCTGGATAGCATTTACGCTGAAAAACATAACAGAAATGGGAAATAAGTATCATAACCGCTCACTGCTGCCCGCAGGTGTTACGAGGATACCCACTTTCTCTCTGCCTGAATGCACCAGGTCGAATTACCGCTCGCTAGTGGCACGTCCAAGTTTAAGAGATAACTTACGCGAACAATTCCAGCACCAAATCCATGAGATAACCGTCCCAGTCTGACTACTCGCCTATTGCTAGCCTGGGTTAAGACTACATGTTGCGCGAACAAATTCCAGGAACCGGTCCGAGATACGCGCCAGCTAATTACGCGCGCAGGCACGCTCAGGTGGAAGATATAATAGCCGGCAAACAAAGCGCAGACGGTCTGATGATTACGACCAGCTAAATTACCGCACCCGCCTATGGCACCCTGCTTAGAATAATACTCGCGCGGAAACAATCCAGACCGGGATTGAGATACCCAGTTATCTGAATTTTACCGTCGTCTATGCACCGGGTTAAGATATAAGGAGAGCGCGATACAAGCTCCAACCGGGATGAGATACCCCAAGTCGTAATACCCGCCTATGGGCCGGGTTTGAAGATATAATTCGCGCGAATACATCGCAGGCCCCGTCGAGATTACCTCCAGCGAAATTAACCCCCTTACTGCGCTAGACTAATCGCAGACGAGTGGCGCGCGGCCCGGTGCTCATTATCACAGCGTACTGCGCAGTCGGCGTCACGCATGAGCAAGGTGGCGGGGTAAATTTCAGACGTGCGGTAAATCTCAGACCGTGACATTGGGGTCCGTATCGGTGATAAGAATGCACAATATAATTAAAGAATAAGCAGTCGCATTGATACAATGTTGACGAATCTAACGTAACATCGGCACCTTTGTAGTTTAATAAGTACATACCTTATACCGAAATGCGGGTTATTAGTTTTCCAAGAACACTGGCTGGGATACTACGAAATGCTAATTGAAATCCGCAGTCGCCAAAAAATCCATTGACTGAGTTGTGTACGAGTCGAAACGCTGGCCGGGCCGAAGCGGTGTGATAGCAGACTTAGAGTGCAAGCCGAACGCACGATGATAACATTCGCGAGCCGGCAGTACAGGGCTATAGCAAGGTCCAGTCAGAATGCGCGACGCATGCGCGCACACGACGACTCACATCTATACGCAGTGGGCTACAATCCAAACACAAGCAGTAGAATCCTAGGCATAGTAGCAGGTGTCTAAAGGCGCTAGAGCGCAGACGCAAGCAGGTACATGAGTAGCGTCAGCGATAATCGCGAAACACAAACGGTGGAATCCACGTACGAAATGCCAACGGAACGCTCGTGGTAACGAAGTAGGCCTTGTGCTGGGCCAAACAGAAAATCGGGATTCGCGACTATGAACCCCAAACACAAACACACACACCAACGAACGCAACGGAGCACAACCACACGACAGCAAACACGCAAACGGACATCACACGTACATGGAGATCGGCTCCAAATCATGATCCAAATCATCGCATAACGTTACACCGAAAACGACCGATGACGATGTAATGGCATTCGCACCAGCGAATCCCTGCTTAGAATGGCAGCGAACCACACGACCAAGGCATGACGCCCGGCATACATAGTCGACAAACACACACACATCGCACACGCCGACGGCAACACGCACACACCGTGTATTTCGAAGGGAAAATTGGCATCAAATGTATGTGTAGCAGTATTTAACGTGGTAAGTAAATTGAAAGGATACTGTTTGACGGGTTAACGCGGCGACACCGCAGCACGTGACAACTACACACACAGCGTACAACACAACACACACACACGGCGACCTAAAAAAAAGCATGGCAACATAACCTGCTCACGAGACCACAACACAACTGTACAGAGAAAAAGCAACAGTGCGCGAAGTGGACCACGGCACGGAAGAGCCGATTTCCTAAACTGCGATAATGCACTCGCAAGCCCAAACGAAGTAGATGATGGCAGACGAACCACGAATAATGAGACACACCAACTACTCGCATGTATTTACGATATATATGGTCAAACAAATACACCGCTTGCGGCTTGTGTCGGAATGAAAGACATGGGTAACCAGCACAGCACCGCAACGCACGCGGACCGCAGCGCCACAGGCGAGCCACCGACGCACGCGCACGCACGCACGCACGCAGCGGCGACGGCGCACGCACGGTATTTTAAACTGTCTGGCTCCCAAAAGAAATACATTCGCAGAGATTACATCTAACGGAACTCATCATTCTCGTTTATAGGCACGCACGCACAGCACCCGCACCGCAACAACACACTATCTCCGCTACGCTCAACAAACCGCAGATAGCAACATGCGGCACCCGTACAGCCCGCACGCTCCACGACAAGCCGGGGTCTTGCACAACAAATTGCTTATGGCACCCAGATTACGCCGCAACGAACAGTTCAATAAGGAACCGAACTCATGCCTACTTTTGCTTAGTGATCGCAACAACAACGCTCAAGCGCAACGCAACAGCACCCGGACAAAACACAAAAGCACACGCCACTGCGAGCGCCAATACAGGCTACTGCACACTAAGCAATACACAAGGTGCGCAGGACGCTCTCCAGCATCTCGAAATAACAGTGCTAACAATGAACCTATAACTAGTGACTATACCTCTGCAATAGCAAGCACAGTACGACACACACACAGACTACGCCGGTAAGAACAGCACACGCCAAAGCTGTACGGAGCACGAACAACGGTGGCGTCCAAGGAAATTAAAATCAGTACTACTAGAGAATATAGATGCAGACAGCGAATAAAGGTGTTGTTGCTATGTGACTGTGGCCGTGTGGGGGTTGTCCTTTGACTGTTGACAATCTGACCAAAGTGCAGCAAGCATTTAAGGAAGAATAGTCCATTGATACCATTTAACGAATGAAAGTAACTGCACCATTGTTAGTGAAACGATACATACCTTATACGCTAACGCAATTAGTTCCAATGATCACTGCTCAGTTACTAAAAAATGGTGCGGATTGAAATTCCGCAGTCAAAAAAATACGTGACCACAGAGCCTTCAAAAGCCTGCCGCGAAGCGCGTGTGATCACAGATTGAGAGTGGCACCGGTTATTGTCGCCGTGACATGCATCTCTGCCATAGTCAAAGTGCTATCATCGTGATTTCGATCCTGCTGTCTGAGTGCGCATTCCGTACTTATGGTTTACTCTTGGAAATAATGAAAATACGAGATCTGAGATGCAACAACATAACAAGGAAAAAATATAGAAAGAACCAATTGACGAAATGTGCGAACCTGCGACGCAAGTCACTTACCACTATGAAATGGGAAACACGGAAATGTGCAGAAGCACACAAACCAACAAGTGCGGCAAGCGCGACAAGTGCTCATCCTAACGCTACGTACGAGTGACTCCCCCTGTGGTGGAGTTGTGGTATTCAGTAAACCTGGTAAGTCCCAAATGTCAGAACACTGCCGAAAGCAGTGGAAGCACAGAGGACAGAAAGCCTTGCCTAAAGAATTTCGGAATGGGAATCGTATGAAAGTGCCCACGCAAGCGACGAGCAACGGACACCGGCATGACCACGGCGACTAGCACGACAGCTAGCCGCCAAGACTATCAAGACATGGAAAACGCAGCGCCTCATAGCTAGCCTACTACACACACAACGACCTGCAAGCTGACCAACAAACACGTAGGCTAACGCACGCACTGCACGCACGCAACGCGAGCCAACCAGCGAGAACACCGCACGCATCCGCACGCACGACGCACAGTACGCGTACAACGCCGCAAAGACGCAGAGCCACAAGGCACCAAACACGCACGAACCTAGAGCGGCACGCAACCCATAGATAAAACGCAACACAAGACAAACGCAACGCACACGCACGCGAGGAAAGCACTCGCTACGGCGACACAATTGAGGTCTCGACTCTAGCCGTCACACGAGCATGCACACACACACACAAAAATTTCCGTCGTGCATAGTACGACACAATCACACAGGCGCAGATAGCAGTGACACGCAGCTGCTACACCAGTCATGTATCAGGCGGGTCCCAACACCGCCACTATCAGCGAGCACAGCAGCAACACAGCATCAACGCGAGAGACAGGGTGGGGGAAGGGGGGTGGGGGCAGGGTGGGGAAGGGCGTTGGGGAGGGTGGAAAAGGGAACAAGGGGGAGCGTGGGGGGAGGGGCCTAAATAAGCAAAAGCCATCAACCCGAGAGGCATCTTTGTTTTAACAGTACAAAACAAAAATCCATGTATAAGCCGCCCTCTTGAGGTCAAAAACAAGGATTAACAGACACTTACTCTTCGCAGTCACAGAAGGGACATTTTCAAGGTCCTCTTCAATAAAGCCATAAAAGATGGGTAGTCACCTCTGAAAACACGATAAAAAGCTTACTCAACGAGACAGCTCCGTCCAGACCAAAAAAATCGGAATCAGCGCGAGAGAACCGAAACTCTGCACGCCCACGGACGTGCCCAGTGACCCGCGCACGAAGCCACGCAGCGACGATCAACACCACTCACACACACAATCTACGGGCACAGTGAGGCTTTTTCCTACCATCACCAGGACGACCCGACACACACTCACCGACTAATCTAACGAAGCCCTTAGAGTCGAGCCGTTTACGAATGTGCCAATCGGCTATTTCTCACAACTCAATTAAGGATGAATGCCCCCTTAATTGTACGATCCAATTAGACCTTGACCTTTGACCCCCACAGCTTCGACATCGCAACCCGTTGCGATTAACCACCCCAACATCCACGACATCTAGGACCCGTGAAACTCCGAGCGTTAGATTTGTGCCACGTCAGCAAACGGCACACGGACACACCACAGGACGACGCTCGACGGCCGGCAGCGGCCGCACGACGCACAATGCGATCTGCAAGCGCACATGAACTATGTCAGATAGGAGCTATGAAAACCACAGTACCACAACACATCACGCCAGTAGCACTAGCCATAAACCTTCTTAACGAACAAATTAGCTTTGAACTTCACTGCGTGACATTGAGCCTCATACATCCAGGCATGTATAGGATTACTACAAACCCGCAGCCAAATCCTTGTAAACAGACAGAAACACCAAATGCCATGTTAACGCCTCCTCATTGAGGGTCAAAACGATTCAGTCGAGCGAGCACTTACTCTCGAGATGACATCAAACGCACGAAAACAGCAGTAGATTTCATGTCCTTCAATAATGCCTATAAAATGCAGGCACACGCTGAAACAAAAAATTTCAATCGCTCACGCAGCACCCAGACAACGAGAACCCATAGAGTCCTCAGCAAGCAAAACAAGTACTAAAAAATCTGCCCTTCCCATTGACCTTGAACCGTGACCTCCAATTCGGCACAGTGAGGCTTCCTACCATGAATGCATAAACCGACCATCACGAGCCCTAGAGCGGACCGACACACGCGAGTTCACATTCTAGTGCCCGGCAATTCGTCCTGTCCCTCCGCTAAATACTTACAGATACACACGAGAGACACTACGAAACTGACATCACCGCAGCACAAGCACACCGAGCAACCGAGCTTCGCTAGCGTACCACACGCTTGACCTTACCTTGACCGCCCAGCTTCGACATCCATACGCGTGTCCCCGATACCCGCACGTCCCCGAATAATCCGTGACTGCGTACGCGAGCGTTCAATTTGTCCCGATGTGACAGGACGACGGACGCTCGACGTAAATGGATTCGACATACACGGCTCGACCCTGGCAAATACAAGCTGAACGCCGCCCACGACGGCAACCAGAGGCAGCGACAATGCATACAGCGCGCATACGCCTAGCTACGCTAGCTCTAGCCTACCCGAACCCACAGAGCCCAACCGGGCCTGCCGACAAATATAAGGAGCGCGCTGGATCACTGATCGGCCCATTCAACCACAGACGCCAGGACACCGACCGTAGACGTAAGGAATCAACCCCTATACATCTGCCAGTCACAAGATATAAAATTGAACATGCGCCGAGACGTGCAGGAGCCCGGACAACAGCGTACATCAAGCCGGAAGTCCAAGTGTTCCAATCGAATCGCACGGGCAGGTCGGTGATAGGCTAAGATAAACGATTGTACTAGAGCACACAGCAACGTAGCGGCACAAGATAACAAGGACCAAATGTCTATGAGGACTCTCGACTTGACGATCGAACTGGCCTGCAAATAGACCGCACTAGCGCGACCACACGACGGACCTCGGCGCGAGACAGCGCAAAACCGAAGAAGAGATACAAGCGGAGTGTTGCCTGCATGTCAGGACAGTCGACCTGAGCACGGTGTACCGCTCACAAATGAACCCTCGCGAAGCACAATTAAACACGAACCACGCCTAATAAGACCTATTATTAGCTGCTTGAGTACCATAGTACGTGATTTATCGCCGCGCTAGTCCTCTGCACACACCGATCTAGCGTCGCACACACACACACTTGGCAAGTCAAAGTCCGGTGGTAAAAAAAGCGAATAAGCTTTCAAACGTACTAACGGCGCAGCAAGAGAGAGCAGGGACAATAGTGTTCAAGTAGGGCCATTGAGCAGGTAACAGTAGTATTATGAAAGCGTGGAGTGCGTTCATTTGGCAGTGTAGCGTTTGTTCGCAGTATCCATTAGGACATTGCTTTCAGGTCAGGATGCTTGCATCGTGCGCAATGGGGTCTCTGCCCACTAAAAGAATTTTGATATGAACAAGCGAGCGTCACAACTTGTCTGCCAGCGCGGATTGGTTTGTTATCATGAACGAGATATAATAGAACGAAGACACAGTACACGCACACTGCACGGACGAGAAACCAGAACGGCAGGCTAAGACAACTTTGGTTTGACACGATTTGCGCGAGCGCAAGACAACGCAGAGTCACACACCATCAGCCACGTTTAGGTGGAATACGATTATCATAGGCAAGCTATAATGCCATCCTACCAGAGGGGGAAAGAATCGGCGAGGATGAGACAGGCTGGGGGCAGCTGCTCTTTCACCGCAGGATCGCAGCACTACACAGCGGCGCATGAATGCAGGCACAAACAACACACAGACCACACCCGAATACTGAGACCACTCTAGCCACGCAGCAGACAAACAGAGACACGAAAGACGCGACGCAAACACAAGACAAAATCGCAACAACAAAAAACAACACAACAGCGGCGCGGCAGACACAGAGCACCAACCACAGTCAAACTGCACTGCGAAAGCACAAGTCACATTGCACGAAATGCACAGCAGCGACGAACAAGCAGATAGCAACGCGCATAGAGAGTCGTTCCACGTAATAAGTTAGTGGAGCATTACACAGCCGCACAGGAAGATAACAATGACTGTCAGCTCATCAGCAACAGCATCATTACGAAGAAACTAGTGATTCGAGGCAGAGCAACAACCTAGAGATCGTGACCCGCACACCGCTTACTAGAGCCAACTAACGGGGCGAGCTCACAGAAAATGCTATCGTTTAGCAATGATCAGACAAACTTAACTAAGTGACAGCACGTCACACGTTCCAGGCCGTCGTGGGGGGAAGGGGAAGGTGTGTGGCCTGGCAAAGCACAGAAGGAGCGGGGAGGGAGTGGATGACGTTCGGGTCGGTGAGTACGACGGGAGGCAGGGGAGGGAGAGGGAGGAGGGTCGTGGTGCCAAGAGAGGGAAGTGGAGGAGAAGGAAGGAGGGGGCTGGTGGGTGCCAAAGGGGGAAGTGGGGGGAAGAGACGAAAGGTGGTCGTGGGTCCAACGGGGAGTGTGGGAAGGGGAGAAGTAAGGAGGTGGGCCGTAGGGTAGTCCGAAGGCATGAGAGGACAGTAGCGGACAGGAGCGAACCGAAGCTAAAACGAGGAGGAAGGTAGCATAGGCCAGGGCACGTCAATAAAAAGAGGACAGAGATGAACAGAAAAGAAGAAAAAGGACAAAGGATCGGAGTAAGCGCCCTAAACGAGGGGGAAATTGTGGCAAAGAACTTCGCACAAAAGAACCGAAGGCAAAGAGGGGGCTCGCGTGGAAGACCAAAACGGGCAAGGGAAATTGCAGGTGCGGAAGCCGGAGAAGGACAGGAGGGTAAGAGTCGTGGGTGCAAAGGTGGAAGTGGGCGGGAAGAAAGGAAGAGTTGGGGGAGAAGGAAGGAGGGTGGGTCGTGGGTGCCAAAGGTGGAAGTGGGCGGAGAGAAAGGAAGGTTGGTCGTGGGTGCCAAAAGGGGAGGTGGGAGAAGGAAGTGGGAGAGGGAGGAGGGAGGAGGGTGGGTCGTGGGTGCCAAAGGGGGAAGTAGGGTTGCAGCAGCTTTCGATCGATGCGAAGAGAAACAGCGAGTGTGCACAGCGTTATTTTATTGCTCGTGTAAACTCCGTTTTATGTTAGTCCAGACGTATAGCAGCGAAGAAGAGAGAGGGGGAGGGACATGGGCAGGAGAGCAGAGAGGGGAGAGGGGGAGGGGCAGGAAAGGAGAGGAGATAGGCAGAAGGGACAGGGGAGGAGAGGAGAGAAGGGGAGGGACAGGGGAGGAGAGGCGGAGGGACAGGAGAGGAGAGGCGGAGGGACAGGGGAGGAGAGGGGAGAGGGGAGGGACGAGGGGAGGAGAGGGGAGGCGTCGGGGAGGAGGGGGAGGGACGAGGTACAGTGAGGAGAGAGTGGCGTATTTGAGTTTACTAGTGGTGTTCTATTAATAAAGCACACCTTCCCGTTCCGATGTCGATCACTACATCCATCTACTAACGCTCCGGGCAGTAACTGACCAATTTTTTTACCAATGACAACGATGCACAACAAAGACAATAATAAAGATAAGCCACCGGCGAACGCTCTTTGCCAACAGCAGCAGTTAAAGCCCGCCGCACACGGGTGAACTATCTGCTGAGCCAACGGCCTCATAGGGAGGCGGTTGCCTCAGCAGTTGATAGGCTCGGCGTTGCGTCGCGCGCAGATATCTGCCCCACGATTTTTTGGCGCGCGGGGTGGCTGTGAGACGCATGATCTATCATGTTTTGACTTATTGTAGGCCACGCGAGGCCAGAAACTCAGCGTGTGCGGGCTCCGTGAGCTATCAGCTCAGCACAAATTATTTTACGCGATCATGAAAGCGCAGACAATAGGGCATGTCGATTTTAAAATGTCGGCGTCCCACTGACAGCCAGAAAAACTCTCATCAGCCTCAACAACCAAATGGATTGGGTTTTGTGCTGCTTTTTGGTTTTCTTGACTTTATGACTGCCATGTGGACACGCCTTTCGTATCTTAGTTCACAAACAAATGATATTGTGTGTGATGTGTGTGTGTGGTGCGGGGGGCAGAGGGGAGAGGGGGAGGGACAGTGGAGGAGAGAGGGGGGTGTTTACTTACACCATATTGATTCGCCAAACACACACACACACGCACACACATACATACGTATATACACCGTGCAGATGTCGTGAGGGCCATACTGGGATCATACTGTCTGTGTGTGCTTATTATATATATTGGTGAGCTGCGAACGTGTGCACACTCACTTGCCCTCAAATGGCACGCATGGGAGAGGTGAATCATAATAGGGTAGGCTGTACATATACAGCTTACACATCATTAATATATATATATATATATATATATATATACATATATATATATATATATATCAAAATGAAATGAAAATTATTTTTCTATTATGGACTCTTGATATATATGTTGATATATATATATATATCTTGATATCCAGATGAGAGACCGGATACCAGAGAAGCCACCCACCCACCACCACCACCACCACACCACCACACCACCTGTGTGCATACCATACTATCACCATATATAATACTATCAGGAGTGTACATGAAATATGTGTTGACGCAGTTGTTTGCGATGAGCTCTTATTCGGCTAACAGGCTATATATATATATATATATATATAATATATAT
>NW_014581430.1:0-11027 GCF_000485595.1 Priapulus caudatus
ATGAGAGACGAGAGAGAGAGAGAGTGTGTGTGTGTGTGTCGTGTGTGTGTGCTGTGTGTGTGTGTGTGTGTTGTGTGTGTGTGTGTGTGGTGTGTGTGTGAGAGAGAAATGGCGAGAGAGAGAGAGAGAGACGAATGAGAGAAGAGAGTCCTGGTGTTTGTGTGTTGTGTGTGTGTGTGTGTGTGATGAGTGGAAAGGGAGAGTAGAGAGAGGAGATGAGAGAGAGAGAGACGGAGAGAGAGTGTGTCGTGTAGTGTGTTGTGTGTCGGCAGGCCCGTAGCGCAGTTTGTATTGGGCGGGGGTTCGTTTTTCAATGTTGCGCAATTTTGCATCGCGCAGGCGGGGCGTGTACAGCGAGGGTTTTGTTTCAGGGGGGCGTCTAACCGTAAACCCGAAGTTGGCGAGGGCACGGCGAAGGGGGGGCTCTGGGCGCCTCCCCAGCAATTTTTTAAATTACACCCCCCTCCGATGCGTTTTCTGCGCGCACGTGGGTCGGTCGGACTCCCTTGGACCCCGCCTGTAGCACGCCCAGCTGCTCGGCCCGCGAAGCGACCAGGGCCGAGCGAGGCAAGCGACGAGCGGCGGGGAGGGTGGCGGAGGGGGTGTGTCACTGTTCACGCTCCGCCACGATGCGAGATTTTGCAATTATTACACTGCAAATAGGCGAGCCTGAGGCTTGAATTCTTGCAAATTTTAAAAAAAAATTTTTTTGCTTGGGGCCGCGGGGGGTTCGTTCGAACCCCGCGAACGCCGCCCCCTGGCCTACGGGCCTGTGTGTGTGTTGTTGTGTGAGTGTGTAGAGAGAGAGAGATAGATGAGAGAGCGAGAGAGAGAGAAGCGAGAGAGTAGAGGAGAGTAGAGAGAGACAAGAAGGGGTGAGAGTCACGTGAGAGGGAGGGTAGTGCGCCAGGGAAGCGAGAGAAGTAACTATTAGCTAAGGAGAAAGGAATATGTGCCATCCGTCTCTCTTTTCTGGCTGCCTCTTTCCTTTCGGCTCCTCCCCTCTTACTGCCTTCCCACACACTATTTCTTTCCCTCTCACGCGATATAATAGTATCGGGGCCCACAGCATCAGTTGCACGATGAAAGAAGTTAGCGACAGGCTAATGGCCCCGAAATTTCGCGCCTCAACATGTCACCCCCCCCCCGCAAAACACAAAAATATGCATTATAACGGCCCTTTATCATATACGCGTTTTTACAGTCACACAAGCACACATACACACACGCGACGGCGGCGCACAACACAGCGGCGCGTTATGGTTGCACGACACGCGTCATGCGCGTGTATTTATAGGCAGTAATTTCAGCATTTTTGTTGGCTCGGGCGTTGAAAAGTTTCGCTGCAAAATACGGCGTCATGTACTTGCAAAAGTTTTCGCCATGCTTGACTGGTCGTGGCGATACCATCCGCGAGAGGGGCAGTATGGAATAAGTGATACTTTTATTGTACCGTTAATGTTACCAGCTGAACATGCAGTATGAAAGTGTCAAGCATGAAGAACCGGCAACTGTTTTATTATTGATTATTAAAATATTTATTGCATGTATTTCAACTACCAAATACATGTACTGAAGACATATATGTATGTATCTATATCATGTATGTATATATATCATGTAATGTAATATATATTATGTATGTATTATACAGTCATGTATGCGTATAGTATATTATGTATGTAGTGATACAGTTACATTGTGCTGATATAATAGTTCTAGACGCTGATACATGTGTAAAGTTAAAGCTTACATAATTGTTATATCGCTGTAATGGAAACAAATGATTTGTGTATGTCGGGTAATCAGGCGCAGCTATAGGCGGCTGTTTAATCTGACTAATCGTGCACTCGTGTAAAACAACTATCTTAAACATGACTTGTCACCAGATTGTTTCTTGAAAAAATAATTCAATTTTGTGGGAAAACCATGACACACACACGCCACGCAACGCACGCACGGCATGCCACGCACACACACACACACACACACACACACACACACACACAACACACACACACAACAGCGCACACACACACGCACACAAGATTTAATAATAATTATATAATAATAATAAACAACCAATAAATACAAAACTGGTTTCAAATAGCATTGTTTATTTGCTCACAGCGTGCCGTATAAAATTATGTTTTCATGATTAACATTTGTAGAGTCGTATCAGCTATTTCAAGCAGCACATACTGCACATCAAAGTTATGTATACATTGATAACAATCGCTTTGGCTTGATTAAAGCTAAACAATTTCATTCGATATGATTCTCTGTTATAAGATCTAAACTTTATCTTATTCTCTTTATATCTCTACCAATGGTGCATGATGATGTACGATTGATGGACGACGACGACGGATGATATTGACGCATTGATGAACGACGACGAGCGACGATGATGTTGATGATGACGATGAGCGACTACGATGATGATGATAGATGATAATGCAGGGGAACATCACAGAACAGCATTCACGCCAAGTTTTACATTCACATAAGCTGCGGCATAATTAAGTTATTAATTATATATCACCTTTAAGCAGTCTCCCACCCCTGACAGCGAGTTAAAATGTCTGCATCACACAGGGAGATCACCCTGATACAAATAATTTCGATCACGTTAGGTGCAAAGTCGTGCATCATACAAATATATATAGTATAATATATATATATATGCTATATATAGTATATCATATATATATATATATATATAATATAGCTATACATATAATATATTACATATATAGCAGAGAATTAAAGAGTTTAAAAAAGAGGTGATTACATTCCTAGTTAGGCCTACTCCCATTTCACCTACTCTCAGAATGAGTAATATTCCCATTTCACCTATCCCCATTTCGTCTACTCTCAGAATGGGTAGGGCTATTTCGTCGTAGTATTGATATTACAACAAATACGAGGAGAAATTAGTGTGAATGACACTCCGTCTAGTCTATGTATGCTAATCAAATCCAGAGAGACCGTGTACAAGATGGCGTTGCGCAAAAGATGCGTTGTTACCAGACCGCCGAGAGCGGTTAAGCCGCGCACTTCCGCGGGACTGGGCGCACGCGACCGCGGGGTGTTGTACACATGTAGCATCTCGCGCTGCTGTAACGACGAAACTGACGTTACCCGGTCCCGGCACGCATTCGCGGCGTTCGGGCCGGTCCGGCGTTTACACTGCCTGCTATACGCATCCGCGCACCGAAGGAGGGCGGGCGCAATTCCGTATAGCAGTAAGCGTAACATCGCGCAGTTTTCGTCAGACGCACACCGGCTTGACTACGGCGGCCTTGGGGGAGAGCATTTCCTGCTGCTGCTGCTTTGCTGCTTCAGAGCCGCGCTGCAGCAGCTAGAAGAGACTAGTTTTTGGTGCTGCTGCTGGTTTGCCACGCCAGCCACGCCGGCCACGCCAGCGCAGGTGCTCGCACGACGTGCCGTCGCCACGGGCAGCGCGGGGTCAGGAGGTTGGTCGAAACATGCCACGTACGCAGCCAGGGGCGCCGCCGCGGCGGCGGTTTTGCAGATAGCATTTAGACCGCACCAGCCCACGTGAAGCGCCGTACGCGTCGACGTTAAAAGCTCTGTGATAGACGTCACGCTATATTCGGCAGTAGGCCACGTCATCGCGCAGCGGCGAATGAGCGAGCGCGTGGTCGCTGAGTGACAGCATTTCTTGGAGTTTCTTGTAGGAGCTACTACATCTTAGCCATGAGGCGCGCCACCCCCAAAAAAGTTTAGGGGCCGTTTGGAGATGGCCTCTAGACGTCCATCGCGAAATGTCCGTTTGATTGCGCCCAGTTTTCGCGGAGTTCGTTTTCAGACCCCTGTCTAAGGTATCTGTCTAAATGGACAAAAAGGGGGCGGCGTATTCGTTGTGGGGGCGCGGCTTCGCCGCGAGCTGTGCGCTGCGCGCAATAACGGGGGCCGCATTGTCTGTCCCAGTGCAGACAGTGATATCAAGTTTGCGTTGCACAGCTTGGCTGTTAGATCATGAGGCGCTGAGCGGCGCCGACAACACGCGCTGGTTCTGCGGGATATATGCGCACGCCGACCGCGGAGATGTTCAAGTATGAAGCGCTGGCCGCAGTAGATACGTGCGCCACATTGTAGGCTCGGCGGCGAATTTTTTTTTCTACACGTTTATATCCATTGCCAGAGTTTTGGGGCTCCTCTGACTTGGCTGCTTTGATTTGCTTTGACTCAACAAACATTCAAAAACAAGGGAACAAACGCCATTGTAATAGTTTATTATGGTTTATTGTGCGTGCTGATGTATTTTCCAATAAAAAACAAACATTTTACTCATTAATATAAAATATAATATCACTATATTTACTGTATTTACAATTATTTGTGTAAATGTGTTTTTTTCATCGTTAACGTTAAGTTATGAGAGGGTCTGGGCTTTCGTAACACTTACTACATACGTACGTTAGCTCCAAGAAACGGTATTGCCTAATTTGCTAGGGTTAGAATATTGTATATTGACGTTAGTCAGCACAGCCTGCATGTGTTGGGTTATAGCGTACGTATACGTACTCGTACTATAGTATAGTCCTTCGCTCCGGTCGCAGGAGGAAGGAGCAAAGGGCTATAGTACTAGAGCTAACAAAGGTTTGTTACTTTTTGCTCAGTCTAGCGTCAACGAGTACGTATAGCTCTAGTACTAGTCTATAGCCCTTGGCTCTTTCCTCCTGCCTGTGCGACGGATGCGAAGAGCTACTCTATGTAGTACGGAGTACGTATACGTACGTATCGTATGTAGTATTACGAGAGCCCAGACCCACTCATAACTTAAGATTAAGATGAAAATAACACACTTACACAAAGGATTGTAATTATAGTGATATTATATTTTATTTTAATGAGTAAAATGTGCGCTTTTCATAGAAAATACATCCGAAAACTTACTTATCTACCGATCATAAACTAAAACCAATTTTTACAAATGACGTTGTCTTCTTGTTTTGAAGGTTTGTTGAGTCCATAGGTTGAGTCAGAGCAATATAAATCAGTGATTATATTGCTCTGGTTGAGTCAAAGCAAATCAAAGCAGCCAATCATAGGTGCCCAATTGATATAACGTGTAGGAAAAAAAATTCGGCGGCCCGGCGCACGTATCCAGCAGCGGTCAGCGGATGATCTTGTGGTTTTATAAAATAGCAAAACATATACCCGGCATGATACACTGGACATCAGGCCCTTGGAGGGCTCAAGTTTCCGAAAAAGTATAAGACTATAATTAAGAGCGAAGCGGACCGCGAACCCGCGGTGTGACCGGGAACGACACGCGAGCGAACCGCTTTGCTCTTAATATAGTCTTATACTTTTCGAAACTTGAGCCTCAGGGCCTGTGACATGTACAAATACTGTGGCGGTGGTACCGCGTTGCCGCAAGCCGTGTGCTTGCAGGGGTTGAGCTTGCCTTGGGGGATTAAAATGTTGGTGCTAATCGGTTCTATGTTTGTAATGTCTTGTCTGTGTGTTTCATGTGTGTTTTTGTACAGTGTTTTTGTAGGCGTATACGCAGCAATTACTCACTGACCCGCCGGATCTATGGGGGCTGCCATTAGTTGCGGTTGTAACCCCCCTCTAGCTACGGGGCGCGCATGCAGGACAGGGCTCAATTTTGTGCTAACAAAACTCAATTCTGTCTCACAAAACTCAATTTTGTGAACACAAAACTCAATTCTGTCAATCCTGTACCACAAAACTCAATTTTGTAAACACAAAACTCAATTCTGTCCAATCCCGGTTCCACAAAACTCAATTTGTGAACGACAAACTCAATTCTGTCAATGCCTGGTTCCACAAAACTCAATTCTGTCGAACCGCGTTCAACAAAACTCACATTTGTAAACACAAACTAACTCAATTCTGTCGAACCGGTTCGCACAAAACTCGATTTTGTTGGCCCAAATATGGCACACGCATGTAAGAAGGGCTACCATTGGTTTCTTCTGACGCAATGTAGCCCGTCTTACATGCGTGGTGCCATATTTGGGCAAACAAAATCGAATTGAGCCCTGTCCTGCATGGCGCCCGCGTACGCCATGCAGGACAGGCTCGATTTGTTGGGCCCAAATATGGCACACGCATGTAGAAGGCTACATGGTCAGAAGAAACGCAATGGTAAGCCTTCTTACATGCGTGTGCCATATTTGGGCCAACACAAAATCGAGTTTTGTGGAATCCGGTTCGACAGAATTGAGTTTTGTGTTACAAAAATTGAGCTTTTGTGGAAACGCGTTCGACAAGAATTGAGTTTTGTGTTTACAAAAATTGAGTTTTGTGAACCGTTCCACAGAATTAGTTTTGAGTTTACAAGAACTAGTCGTTGTGGAACGCGGTTTTGACAGAATTGAGTTTTGTGTTCACAAAATTGAGTTGTCGTGGGAGCAGGATGACAAGAATGAGTTTTTGTTGTTCACAGAAAATCATTTTTGTCCAAGTTTATAGGGTACAAGAAATGCCTGTCCTGGCATGGCGCCGTACTAGCGAACCCGAGACGGCCGCTAGCGTAGGAACACAGTAACCTCCACCAGCCGGCCAGCCAGCTGCGCACCAGGGCTGTAATCTACGGCGTTTAACGAGCGTTGACCTTACTGTTACCCAACCTTGAAACTGCGCTGCGACACTGTGTCCTGCAAAAATGCCAGATAACGGATAAGCCCTCGGCTCAGAGCCGCCGTGCCGCCGTCCACGCCGTATAAGGAATAATGGGCGGGGCTTACGGTCTCACTAAAATGCAGATTTACGAGGAAATTCAAGGGCGCAGCGTGCTAAATAGCACGTAATTTTTGTTAACGAGCCACTAGCTATATCGATTAAGACACTTCGCGAGTAGATTGATGCGGCAGAACGTGAGATCGGCGATTCGCTCGAAAATGCAGTAGATGTACTTTGTGGGATGAGTGTTGGAGGGCGATGCCTGTTTAAGCGTGGCACTGCGTGCCAATCATCGGGCTGCGCCCATCACACCCATCACGTCCAGTGAGACATGATACAGTGCCGCCATTCGTCGGGGTATCTGTTTGTCTTCTGTCGGCTTATGCGCGGCGAGGAGAAGGTACGGATTCCTTCCCGATGCTCCGGACGGGAAAGTTTTCGTCTCTCCGTGTTTCAACTCGATGAACGACGTCGCGTCGACCAGTTTCTTAGCGCGAGCCGCGTGCAAGTCCTTCATCTGCTGGTAGTACTCCTGAGGGACAAAAAACACAAGGCAGTCAGGTCAGCGATCGATTCCGTCATCTCACTCAACTCATTTAACTCATTTAACTTAAGTCGTTTAACTGTTATTCATTTAACTGTTATTTATTTAACTGTTATTTATTTCATTTGAGTCATTTCAACTGTGTCAGGGGTGGTGTCGGTGAAGGTGCTATATATGCAGTTATGTGATGGCAAAACTGCACGTAATGTTCTGTGATGTCCTTGCATCATCGTCGTCGTCGTCGTCATAATTTCAATAATTTACTGCTGTTTTAATAATTTAACGTACTCCTGTCGCTGTTGGCGATCGGAATTTATAATCGGATATAAAGCCGGAAAGAAGAGACAGCATGGTAGTAAAATCACGTAGGATCACACATTGCTATATGCACCTCGTTGCTCAAATTAATTGGATACATTCATAATCAGATATAAAGCCGTTAAGAAGAGAACAGCATGCTAGTAAACTCACATATAATCACACATTGCTATATGTACCTCGTTGCTCAAATTAATTGGATAAATTCATAATCAGTTGTACAGCCATAAAGGATGAAACGGCACCTAATATAAAATTACGTATGCTCGAACATTGCTATATGTAGGCCATGTGTGATTATATGTGAGTTTACTAGCATGTTGATCTCTTCTTAACGGCTTTATATTCGATTATGAATTTATCCAATTAATTTTAGCAACGAGGTGCATATAGCAATGTGTGATCCTACGTGATTTTACTGCCGTGCTGCCTCTTCTTTCCGGCTTTATATCCGATTATAAATTCCGATCGCCAACAGCGACAGGAGTACGTTAAATTATTAAAACAGCAGTAAATTATTGAAATTAGGACGACGACGATGATGATGATGCAAGGACATCACAGAACATTACATGCAGTTTTGCCATTACATAACTGCATATGTAGCACCTTCAGCACGCTGCCAGCGGCAACCGTACGCGGGCTATAGTTACTAGAGCTAATCGGAACGTACCCTGGTACTATCTAATATGGCGGACCGTACCTCACCTACTCAACGAGTATAGGGAGTCGCCTACGCCTACTCCCTAACCCTAACCCTAATATATCAATATAGTTACCAGGGTACGTTCGATATATCGAAGCCGTACCAGGGTACCTCGCGATAATAAGTACCCCTGGGGGACTTAGACCGCTATGAGGGCTTAGCTCGGTCATTGTCCACTAATGCAAATTGACATGCATGGCATTGTCCACATCACAACATTTGCAAGGGAAACGAAACTGTCAACAAGAGGCGAGTGTTGCTATCTATCTAACTGTATGGTAAGAGAGTGAGGTGTCTGTTGTCAGGCTACGTCGCTTGTAGCGCCCAGTAGTACTAGTAGCTCTAGTACTATAGTCCCCGTACAGCTGCCGCAGCCTGTAAGGCTACATAGTACAGGCCTCAGCCTGTACAGAGCCATGCTGAAACTGTACGCGGGCGTATAGTACTACGAGTATGGGCAGTAGTGTACCCTGCCAGTAGGGGACACAACAAATACATGAAATATAAGAAATGTAACATATGCTAGTAAGGGGCGGGATGCCAAGGATTTGTCTCGGGGGGGGGGTGCCAGGTGGCGAAAGGGCCTTTGAGATTTTGTTAGGGGCAACTGAAGCGGTGGGGGTCGGGGGGGCTCCCCAGAAATTTTGTAAAAATCAGACTCCTTTTTATTGGCATTCTCAGAGCAATGAGGCGAATTTTTGTACTCTCAAGTCTTGTCATAGCAATGAAACAGACAATTCCAGTACAGTGCAAAATCCACCACAGCCACAAAAAACCATCACGTTGGGCTTGAAATTAACTGGCGCCATGCAGAGGGCGAAGCAAAAATACTAGTACCACGGTGAAATCAAACTGGCGATATGGATTGAAACACTTTTATTACAAAAGGAAAATTGAAAATGGCATTACATGTATTCAATTATATGCTTTCGTCTTCAGTACAAGTTTACTATAAAACTTGAACTTCAACTTGAATTCATGACTGATATATTATGCTTACTTGAAAACATAACTCAGTAATCTACGTCTTGTCACAGGGGCGTGTACAGGATTTGTACAAGGGAGGGGTCCAACGAAGTAACCCAAACTTGGGAGGACTACGCACAAGGGGGTTTGGGGGCCCTCCCAGCAGAAATTTTTGAAATTAGAACCCCCTCAGATGCGTTTTCTGCGCGGCAGCAGTGAGGGTCGGCAGATCAGAAAAAAGGGCCGTGGGCCGAAAAAAAGGGCCGTGGGCCAAAAAAAAGGGCAACTCAAAATTTTTAGGGGGGGGGGGGTGCGCCCCGCCTGCACGCCCCTCCGCGCCCCTGGATCCGCCCTTTAGTAAAAAAAAAAAAAAAAAAAAAAAAAAAAAAAACTACTATAGGTTAGCTACTAAACTATTTAGTCCTTCTCGTCCGCACAGGGCGAGAAGGCATAGTTCTAGAAGGCTAGAATATAGGTTAGCATAGGATGAGTTAGAAATAGGATAGCATAGTGGGCAGAGTTTCTTTCTGAAGGAAAATAGACAAAGGAGGTCATTAATTGGGCAGTTTGGGAAAATGCGCATGATCGATGTTGAAGGCGTGATGATTCTGATTGAATTGCGGATGGATTGGCGGATGCCGGGGGGGGAGGGCATGGCAATCTAAGTATGGCCAGAAGACGTGGTGGTGATCTATTTTATTTTATTGGATTGACAACTATTTAACAACGGCGGCGTAAATACAGAACATTTTCACAACGTCTGATGTTAATTTGACAACGGCGGTGCGCCACTGTGGCTCTTATGTATACCAGCCCGGCGCACACGTGAGTTAATTTACTCACGTAAAATGATGCTGCGTCAATAATCAGTTGTGCGGCGGATTTTCGTTGAGTATTTTGGCGGCATTGGATCATTTTTACTTGAGTAAATAACTCATGGTGCTCCGGGCTTTTAGCAACCCTGCAGATTGTTACTGTGTAGCGTACCCAGGTCCGTAAATGCCAGAGTGTATAGGTTTTGAGTAGTGAAGGCGAACTAAGGCCTGGCGAGTAGCGACGAGCCAAACACATTTTCGCATGTGCAGCGCTGTTCGTACATCACTGTGTCGTGTCGCACAAGTGTGCGTGGAAGTGTACGCTCGTGTCGTGTGGATGTGTTACTATGGTGTGTGTGTGTGTACGTGCGTTATGGTGCACGTGTGCGTGCAGTGCGTGTGCTGCGCGCGTGTGTGTTTGCAACTAGCTATATCTACAATGTATTTTATTCCAGGTGAGTGGAGGCAGGAGTAGGGGCAGGGGGAGGAGGAGGAGGAGGAGTAGGAGGTGATGGAGTAAGGGGAAGGAGGAGGAGGAGGAGGGAGGGAGGGGGAGTAGGCAGGAGCGGGAAGTGATGGAGTCGAATGAAGACGTCATGAGGAGGAGTAGGGGGCAGGAGGATAGAAGGGGAGGAGGAGGGAGAAGGTAGGCAGTAGGGGGAGAAGGAGGAGAGGAGGGGAGGAGGGGAGGAGGAGGAGCGGCAAGGTGACTAGGAGATCGAATAAACAAGCGTCATGGAGGAGTAGTAAGGGGCAGGAGGAGGAGGAGGAGGATGAGAGAAGGTGAATGGAGTAGGGGAGAGAGAGGAGGGGAGAGGAGGGAGGAGGAGGAGGGGAAAAAGGCTGAATGGAGGAGGAGGAGGAGGAGCGAAAAGGAAGCAGGAGGATGGGAAGAAAGGAGGAGGAGGAGGGGAGAAGGGTGTTGGAGTAGGTGGAGGAGGAGGAGGAAGAGGCAGGGAGAGAGAGGAGGAGGAGGTGGAGACAGTGATAGATG
>NW_014581431.1:0-868 GCF_000485595.1 Priapulus caudatus
CAGGCTCACAGACATCGCGCTGCAATCAGTTGCTCCACGACGAGTGGGCTCAACGATGTGTGACATGCTCTCATGACATCTCGTGTGTGTGTGAGGAGTTTCTGTCATCCCTGTGACGCACGGGCGCGTATGTGCGTGCGTGCTGGGATGCAGCCATCATGTATGGAACAGAACGCAAACGCGCACCACGGCTGCTTTCCTCGCAGCACGGTTTTGCACTCGACCGCAACATCATCAGCATCATCATTATCATCGACGACGTGTCTGCGGGCTCACTGACGAAGCCATTCCGTCGATGACGAAGCCGGCGTGTCGTTGATCGCTCTTCCTCCTCCTCCTGCTCCTCCTGCTGCTGCTCGTCCTCCTCCTCCTCCTCCTCCTCCTCCTCCTCTTCCTCCTCCTCCTACACGATACGACGTCCATCAGTACGGCGACACTGACGAGAGAACAATCGCCCATCGATTCCCTTCCGCCAGGGGGCGCACATCGATCCGGCCGTAATAACAATAAAACCTTCGTCCGCGCGCAAAAGGTTGCATAATAGATTCTCAAATCCCACTCTATAGCAAAGAGCGAGAGAGAAATGGGGAGGCGGGCGGGGGGAGAGACTCGTTTGTTTCCAGACGAACGGAGAGTAGCACACTGCTAGTGTTTTGAATACCGTCCTCCAAACGAACACTTCCCCCGGACGTCGACCGCCGCACGCAGACGCACGATGTCGCTCTGCGTCCGATTGCCATCGTTACCACAGCATCTTCTTCAGGACATCAGCGTGACGAGAAAAACGGCGAGCGTCATCTTGGCGAGAGTGACTATCCGTGTCGTCATCGTCATCGTCGTCGTCGCCATCGTCATCGTCGTCGTCGCC
>NW_014581431.1:5486-5803 GCF_000485595.1 Priapulus caudatus
GTAAGAGATGAAGCAGTGTAAGAGATGAAGCAGTGTAAGAGATGAAGCAGTGTAAGAGATGAAGCAGTGTAAGAGATGAAGCAGTGTAAGAGATGAAGCAGTGTAAGAGATGAAACAGTGTAAGAGATGAAGCCGTGTAAGAGATGAAACAGTGTAAGAGATGAAGCAGTGTAAGAGATGAAACAGTGTAAGAGATGAAGCAGTGTAAGAGATGAAGCAGTGTAAGAGATGAACAATGTAAGAGATGAAACAGTGTAAGAGACGAAGCAGTGTAAGAGATGAAACAGTGTAAGAGACGAAGCAGTGTAAGAGATGAA
>NW_014581431.1:9939-11027 GCF_000485595.1 Priapulus caudatus
AGATTACGTGAGAACGCGGACGGAAAGTTGACTGTCAACCCTAACACTTTATCACTTCGATCGTGGGTAACAAGAAAGAAAAAAACAGAAACGGGCGAAATTTCACGGCAGTCGCAAAATCGCGAAAGACATTGCGCTAAGAGAAGGTCAGAAATGCTTGCTTCGTATATTGAGTTATCAGACGACGCAGGGGAATGGGGCTGTTGCTACTGTCGCTGCTGTTGCTGCCACTGTTACTACTATTGCTGCTGCTGCTACCGCTGTTACTACTGTCGCTGCTGTTGCTGCCACTGTTACTACTATTGCTGCTGCTGCTACCGCTGTTACTACTGTCGCTGCTGTTGCTGACCACCACCGCCACCGCCACCGCCACCGCCACCGCCACCGCCACCACCACCACCACCACCACCGCCACCACCCCTCGCCCGACCACCACCACCCCCTCCACCACCCTCCCCTCCCCCACCAATATCTTACCCGCGCTTCAGCGCACGCAGACTCTCAGCTACAACAACCTCTTCTTGCGTCTGCTCGCCGACGCTACTCTTACAGCCGCTCAAGTGCAGTCGCGCCGCATCACCATACAGAACGTGCGACGGCAGGACTGGGCCACTTACCAGTGCATCGCTGCCAACGGAGTGCCGCCGGCCGTCAACCGCAACATCGAGCTGCGCATCGAATGTAAGTCGCTGATCAATGTGCTCAGCTCGAGCCAACTGCATGGCCGTTATCCGCTAACGACGAGTGTGGGGGAAAGGGTATAGCGCGTGTAGAGGACAGTAGTAGTAGTTGTAACAGCGGTAGCAGCAGCAGCAATAGTAGTAACAGTGGCAGCAACAGCAGCGACAGCAGTAACAGCTGTAGCAGCAGGGTGGTGGTGGTGGTGGTGGCGGTGGTGGTGGTGGGTGGGGAGGTGGAAGGGGGAGAAGGGGGGGGCGAGGAGGGAGGCCCGCAAGAAATGGTTCAATGTACGTACATATACTCAGACACGCATTCATACATACATACATAGTCTGTCTCTCTCTCTCTCCTTCTCTCTCTCTTTTTCTATATATATATATATATATATATACACGCACACACACACG
>NW_014581432.1:0-11023 GCF_000485595.1 Priapulus caudatus
ATATTCGTGCGCCCGGTGCGCTCACCCGTAAAGTAAATAGGCTGACCCTGTGGTCAGCCTTTGCATTTCTGTATTGGCTATTGCTATGCATCTTATTTTATTGAACCCGCTATTGCTTTATATAATTGCGTTAGAATTTTATAGATATGAAACTAAATGATTCGTAGCATCTATTGCCCTCTATAATTTCCCTCGGTTATAATCTCTGACTAGTCCCGCAGATATAAGATGGCCGCGCCCATGGCGGTAGTTGTAAATATATATCCTTTCGTTATTACTTTGATTTATACACATTACCTAGCCAGTTTATTAGCTAGGCACAAGTCCGATATCCGAAATCACTACACACCCCCCTTCTCAAATCATCTGCCCTCAGATGGAATTCGGAGGTGACATGCCCTTTTAACAAAACTCCCCTCTTTGGTTAACGCTCGATACAAACTTCCCGTTTAACGCTTATCACAAATTCTGAAAACCCGAATTGAACAATATTGCATAAAAATGTAAAACATACGAAAATATCACACGTGCAAATGAACAATGAACAAACGGGAAAATGCTATATGAACGGTTTGAGCTGGTAATTCTTACAAAATGAGAATACTTTTATCAATAAAACTACTATCTATATAAAATCTATCAATCTATGTACACCGGTCTTCTGCTGAGGTCGGGATGGTTGTCGTCTCTTCGTCGTACTATCTCATAAGTCCATTCTTTGGGGAGGTTTTTTGCTTCTTTCTCCTCTCCGGGGGAAGAAAGGTAGGTTTTCAGCTGCTCCTGATTCAGTTTCTCCTATGTCGAATTGATTGGTGTTTAGTTGATAAGATAAATCTTCTGAGGCGTCCGGGGGGTCCAATGGTTGATGGGGAAGATGTATCTCGTCTGGCTCTTCCTCCCCTGTCTCTGCTTCCAATTGTGGTTCAAGTGCTGCTTCGTGGTCTCCTGGGTCGTTGGTAACTGTTTCGTCGGCTGCATCCAGCTCCTGGTTCTCCGGAGGATCTGGGTGAATCCAAGTGAGTGGGAGGTTTTCCTCCTCATATCTTTTTAGATGATCAATGTGGACCGTTTGTTTCCTTCCCTGTGGAGTTTGCTGTATCTCTCTTAGTACTTGGCTAATTTTCCGAGTGATCAAGAATGGCCCTTTCCAACCCAGGCCCATCTTCTTGCGAATCCCAGGTGGGTACCAGTACCAAACCCAGTCACCGACTTGTAGCGAAATTGGTTGGAGATGTCTATCATATGTCCTTTTCTGTCGTACAGCCGCTTGTTTTAATGCCTTCCTTGTAAATTCGTATGCTTCCGCCAATACTCCTCTGGTCCATTCTATATATTCGTGAGGACAGGTGTGGGGTGTCGCTGTTGGGGGAGCTCCTGCTATGAGGTCGATAGGAAGCTGGATCTCTCTTCCGAATAGCAACAAGTATGGTGAACATCCAGTGGAAGCATGAGTAGTCGCCCTATATGCCATCAGGACGTACGGGAGGTGTTCGTCCCAATCGTTACGAGCCTCATTGACAAATAGCGACAGCATGTTCTGTAGAGTGCGATTAAATCTCTCCACCAGTCCATCTGATTGAGGGTGGTATGGTGTGGTTCTGGTCTTATCTATCTGTAGCAGCCTGCAGAGTCCTTGAAAAAGGTGGGACTCAAACTCTCTCCCCTGGTCAGTGTGAATTTTCCGAGGTACTCCGAACCTGCATATGTACTGGGTCACCAGTGCGTCTGCTACGGTGTATGCTTCGTGATTTGGGAGAGCATATGCCTCTGTCCACTTGCTGAAATAGTCACACACCACCATGATGAATCTATTTCCATTGTTCGTTTCCTCCAACGGTCCCATGATGTCAATTGCAATCCTCTCTCCCGGTGCCCCGGTTAGGGTTTGTTGCAGAGGGCCGTGTCGGGGTCCTCTTCCTGGTTTTCGTCTGGCACAGTTACCGCATTGTCGGCACCAACGCTTGATGTCGGCCGTGTGTCCAGGCCAGTAATACCTTTGTTGTACATTACCTAGGCTTCTACGAATACCTTGGTGCCCCGCCATTCGGTGGGAGTGTAATTGAGTAAAGACTTCTTTTCTCAGTTTGGATGGGATAATGACTTGAAAATTAGGAAAACCTGGTGTCGCAGAGGGCTCATACCGTCGGCAGACAAGATTATTCCGTATCTCGAGTTGGTTCCACTGAGATATATAGTTTCTTGTTTCCGGGTCAATGATGATTGCATCTTCAAGGCTTGCAGGAGATTCTTCGTTCTCCAATTTTTCCCTGATAGGTCCGAGTATCCTATCTGTCCTTTGAGCTTCCTCTAGGTTTTCTAGGCTCACTGCTTCCACTTCATCCTGTATTTGGTTAACGCTTGCAGGTAGGATTATTTCCGGTTCCGGCTCTCTCCTGGATGCCGTTGAGTTTCCTCCATTGCCCAAGTGGTGTTGCTCGTGCCGTTCATCTGGACAAGATTCTCTTGAGCACCCAGCGATGGTTAGACGCGATAGGGCATCCGCATTTTGATGTTGTTTTCCTGGCCTATGTTGAATCCGGTAGTCATATGTCTCCAGGATTAATATCCATCGTGCTATCATACCTTCAGGATTCTTAAAATTGGTCAACCACGTGAGAGATGCATGATCAGTCCTGATGAGAAAGGGTCTTCCCCACAGGTAGTGGTGAAAGTGTTTTACGAATGTAATTACTGCTAGCAGTTCCTTCTTGGTAGTACAGTAGTGCCTCTGGGACGAACTAAGCATATGGCTGGCATACATTATCACTTTCTCCTCTCCTTGCTGTATTTGAGAGAGCACAGCTCCAATTCCCGTGTTGCTCGCATCTGTGTCGAGGATGAACTCACTCTCTTCGGTCGGGTAGGTGAGGATAGGTGTCGTTGTTAGTGCCTGTTTCAGTTGTTCAAATGCCGCTTGTGCATCGCCGTTCCACTTGAATGTGGCATTTTTCCTAGTTAAGGCTGATATGGGTTCGGCGATGGTGGCGAAATGTGGAATGTATCGTCTGTAATAAGAGGCAAATCCCAAGAAGCTTCTGGCTTCCTTTATGGTTGTCGGTGTGCTCCAGCCCTGGACTACTGCTATCTTCTTTGAGTCACTCTGTATCCCTTCTGCCGAGACGACGTGCCCCAGGAAGTTGACTTGTGTTTTAAACAGCTCACACTTCGAGGGTTTCAACTTTAGATTGGCGGCTCTTAATCGCTTGAAAACCTCCTGAAGATTATCTAAACTTTCTCTAAAGGTAGTGCCAAATATAATAATGTCATCGATGTAAACCAGACCTTGCTTCCATTGTATCCCTTTAAGTATCAACTCCATTGCTCTCTCGAATGTCGCTGGACTATTGACTAATCCGAAAGGGAGAACTGTGAATTGGAATAATCCCTCTCGTGTTACGAAAGCTGTCTTCTCCTTCGATGATGGTTCCATCTGTATTTGCCAGAATCCTGACGCCAGATCCAATGTACTGAAGTGGGTTGCCCCCTCTCAGAGCGTCGAACATTTCATCAATCTTTGGGAGAGGGTAGGCATCCTTTCTTGTTACCTTGTTTAGTTTGCGATAATCTATGCAGAAGCGTACGTTCCCGTCTTTCTTCGTAACCAAAACAATTGGCGAGGCCCATGGACTATCGCTGGGTTCAATAATCCCGGTTCGCAGCATTTCAGAGAGTTCTGCTTTAGCTTGTGCCTGTCGGTGCATAGGTAACCTGCGTGGCGCTTGTTTAATTGGTGCCACGTTTCCCGTCTCAATGGAGTGTCTCACAATGTCCGTCTTCCCTAGTCCCTGGTTGGGTCCTATGAAGATATCCTGGAACTCATTTAGGAGCCCTGCCAATCGCTTTCTTTGCGGGTACGTAAGACCGTCGTCCACGCCCTCCATTAGCAAGTGTAGATGCTCTGGCAGCTCCTTCGGATCCTTTCTTGGGATGCTGTCTTCTGGACCTTTCTCGATGTCGTGTACTTCTATCTCGTAAACAGGCTGCCATTTTGCACTCTCCTGTTCCTTCTTCATCTTCAGGGCTTCTTCTCCTGCCTTCCCTATTCGCAAGGGAGTAACCTCATCTTCCTTCTCTATCCTCAGGGCTTCTTCCCCTGCTTTCCCTATTCGCAAGGGAGTAACCTCGTCCTCCTCTTTCGTTCCTATCTTTCCTATTCTTGCCTGCGCACAGGATCCTCCTAGGTCCTTGCACGTACTCTCAACAACTTTAGTTGGCTTCTCTATGAGCCATCTACTCCACCTTGGTTCTCTTCGAACTCGTTGTGGTATTTCTCTGCTGTGTTGAACCATGTTCTCCTCCTTTTCCTCATTCGTACATCTCACAGACTGGTTGCTGAGTTGAAGGATTCCCTTTCTATATCGAACTTGCAGCTGTGTGCTTGTAAGAAATCTGTTCCCTAACAATCCTGGTGTTCCTCCTGTCGCAGCTATAACCATGTTCCAGTCGTAGGTCCGGCTCCCTATCGTGATAGGTACGAGAATTTCTCCTGCATTGATTAATTCCCTTCCCCGTCCGCTAACTGCAATTTCCTCTCGCTCTTTCTGACTTATGTGCTAATCTTCCCTTATCCTCTTAAAGATGTGTTCCCCTATTATGGTCACACTCGATCCTGTGTCAATAGTAAATTCCGTCTCCTCTCCTCCCACTGTTGCTCGTACTCGCCAGCAATCAATGCTTGACTTCTTTCCCCTTGTATCAGGTTGTCTCCCTTTTCTTTTCGCCGTCCCTTAAGCTTCCTTTACATCCTTGGCCTTTTCCTTTGGGCGGACCGAATCATCGACCGTATGCTCAGTCCTTTTAGTTTGATGAGGTACAAGGCGTCCTCCTCGTGTACTCGCTTTCCTGTCCTCCCTCATTCGTCGGCTTACTTTGCTCCCGCCAGACTTTTGTTCGTTCCCTGCAATTTCGAGCCATGTGTCCCGGTTGCTGACAAAAGTAGCAGATCATTAGGTTTCTCTGCCCTTGATTGAATCTCTCCCCCTCTCCTGGGTGACTATTCTCTGCAGTGAGTTTCTTTATCCCTTCTTTGCCTTAATTGACCTCAGTTCCTTCCTGGTATCTCGTATCTCTTGCGCTAGTTGTCTTATTTCTTCAGCCATTGTTTGATGGTTTTCCTGGTCCCCGTCGTGGAATTTTCGTTTCTGAGCTCCTTCCGTACCTGCATGTATTCGCTGCCATAGGTGGTTTCGCTGATAGCCCGAGCTTCCTTTGTTGGATTGGTTCGTCATACTGTGCTAACGCCTTGCCAGCTGCTCTTCCAATGAGGTAGGTTCTCTCAAACTCACATAGCGACGTATCTCTGCATCCTCAAGTCCCTCTAGATATTTGTCTACCAGAAAGCTTGCGCATCCCTCCTGAACAATTTCCGGGTATGATTTCTCGAACAACTTTTTTATCACGGCCCCGTAGTCCTCAGGACTTTCCCATATCGTCTACTTCTTCTGACTCCGCATATCACGTTCGTGTATCATGGCCCTCCATACATGCTCGCGGTCAAGTCTGTTTTTTCATGAGGCCGATGAGGAATCCATATTCTAGCCGTCCTCTAGCGGTGTCGGTCATTACAGTTTCCAGAGCCTCACCTTCTAAACTTAGGCATAATTGAACTCCCCACTCCTGGTCCGGCCAGTTATTATACCTTGCGACTAATTCAAACATCAAACTTAGTCTGAAACTGTTGGAACGCTATGCTGTCTCCCTGTGCGAATGTTGGTGGATTTTTCTCTTTGGTTCTCCTGCCATATCCTGTTCGATCCTGACTCCCAAAGCTTGGTCCGTCATCCTTCTCTCCTGCTAGGTCCCCTCTTCCTAGATAATAGTCCTGCCTTGTTGGTTCTGACCTTTCTTCATGTAATTTATAATTCTCCTCCTCCCATTCTTTTCGGTGCTGTGCTGCCCCTCATGGACCATGGGGTAGATGTCCCCCGGCGTCCAAAACCGGTTTTTCCTGCAGCTCCTGGTGTGCTTTCTTTCGTGGCTGGCCAGCTGGTTACGCCTGGCCAGCTGGTAGACAATGAGCTGCGTCCTCCGTGTTTGCTTAAACCCGTCCAACTGGTTTCTAACTCCTGCTGCCTCTTCCTCCATGTCTGTGCTCCTACTCTTCGTCCATCTCACTGTATTTTCGCCTTCCTCTTCTCTCAATTCCTCTAACCTTGACTCCTTTTGCGTAGGTGCCGAGGAAAATGAGAGATCCATCCCCTTTTCAGGGAAAGGAGAAATTCCTGGCGGTGAATCCTTTGTGGTAGCTGCCGCCCTGCCCCTAGGCTGATACAGCCCGGGTCTATCTCCTAATTTCCTTAGCTTCCTCCTAGCCCCTGTGGATTCCTCTGGTCTCCGTTCTGTCTCCCAGTTTATGTTTCTTGGGGAAGCCGTATTTCTCCTTGTCCTTGCTTCTTCCTCCCGTTCCACGTCTTCACGCGTTCGTGCCGTAAAGAACGAGCTGACGTACTTCCATAGAGTTCCCATGCTCTCTTGTAGTCTGTTCCTCTTGCGAGAGAATCCCGGACGAGCCCCGCGAAAATGCTGTAGTGATCTAGGGGTAATCAACAGGCATTTCCTGGCGCGTAGCGCCGCGCAGGGTATTGATTTGTTTCCTGGATATTCTCCGCCAACCCCTAGGAAGGGGCCGAGGAACGTACTGGTGTTGACTACGGCGAGAGTGTCGTGCTTCCGTGTGTGTACGTCGGCGTGCTCCGTTATGTTATGCGACGTGATCAAAGCAAGGAACACTCCACAGTACTGGACGTTTAACTGTGTTCTGACGAGCGCCAAACATTAATTGCACAAGTCAACGTGCAGGTGGCATGTACATAGAGACGTAGCGCTGGGTGAATATATTTTCAATGCAATCCCAGGCACTTTGAGAGCGTGCCATAAAAGCTCATACTGACTGTAAATTGCTAGATCTATGTCCGGTAAGAGAGGTTGCGTCCGACAAGCGGTGCAGGCTAAACTCCCGTCAAATATGTCGTGGTCAAGGCAGCGTATGGCCAGGTTCTCCGACATGCGGAGCGTCTGGGCCAGGCTGTCGTGACTCACCGTGTCAGCCTATGTTCTGTCGGGACGCGGCTCCGACGCTCTTATCAGCTAGTGGCTTCCGTTACCGGTGCTCTTCGCAGATGAGTGCCTATACACCGTGGTCAGCCAGACCCGTATTTATACTAGGTGCTGGTACTAACTTTATAATTCGTGCTCCGCCGTGGCGGCTCACGTGAGACCGTAAAGTAAATAATAGGCCTGACTGTGGTCATCTTTGGCATTTTTGTAATTGGCTATTGCTTGATGCTCCTTATTTTATTGAAGCGCCGTTGCTATTGCTTTATATAATGTGCGTTATAGAATTTTATTAGATATGAAACTAAATGATTCGTAAGCATCTATTGCCCTGCTATAATTTCCCATCGGTTATAATCTCTGACTAGTGCCCGCAGATATACAGATGGCCCGCCCATGCGGTAGTTGTAAATATATATCCTTGTCGTTATTAGCTTTGATTTATACACGGTTACCTAGCCCAGTTTATTAGCTAGGCAGCAAGTCCGCATATCCGAAATCCCTACAGTATGTTACTAATATTAATAGGACGACTCCTGTTAGTGTTACTAGTACTCTACTAAATAAAATAAAATATAATGCTTAACGTAAAATACGAAAAATCTATTTACTACCAACTTCCTTTCATGTTTCTATAGCATAAGGCCTACGTGCTCTTGACCTATTATTGCTGAGTTTCTGTAAATTCCGTCGAAATCTAACGTCCAACGTACGCTGCCGCTGCCATTGCTCTCTGCGCGCGACTGTTGCCCGCTTACACTAATTATATAGCGCCACATATGTAGATGAGTGGCTAATTGTAACACCACACACGAACAGCTCTCTAGTGGACGCAAAACCAAGAGTCTTATTCACAGCTAACTAATTGCACACGAAAACAAAGCGTGTCCAAATCCTTTAGACAAAGCATTGGAGAGGCGGAGGGTGCGGTCCCTCTCTCGGCTATCATGAATCACCTCTCGTAATAAAGCTAACCAGCACACTGCGTGACTGCCTTTTTCTCCTCATGAACTGACTGGCAATGGCGAGTAACCTGAACGATCTAGCCGAACTGCACTACATTGAATTCTACTGCTAACACGTAACATGCATAGAGGCATAAGAAAGTAACGTGGGCACTTACTGGAATACGATGTAAGCGTATTGGTCAGATTCACTACCCTTCGGCCCCGACTGCCGCTTTCAACACGATCGCCCAAGCAGAGCATTATTTCGGCTCCCGCTTAACTACGCTAGCGGCCACTCCTACACTGCAACTTCACACAACGAATCGACGCATGCACTACGCGTCGAGTACTCTTCCAGGTACTTGGGGCATGCCTCTGACGCGCGGGACCGTCAGGCAGCAGGGCAGTAGCATCGTCCTTCGCCAGCATAGGCATCATCACACGATGTAATGGGAGGAGGAAGCAGCTTCACAGGAGTACTGAGGGATGTCCGCTTAAATCTAGTGCTGTCATACCATGCCTGTGGGCAGATCTTCTCCGGACGGATGAGACACAGACCGGTATCTGGGTCGGAGCCTGGGGGTGTGAGCCTCGCAGTCAAGGTGGCCGCGTCTTTCCACATCTTCGACATCTGAATCACGTCCTGTGGTGATGATAGGGGGGTACAATAGCTCGAGGTCCCATCAGCAACCTTGGTAGCAGCTCCGCTAACTGCGAGCGACGATGAACTGCGCGCACTGAAACGCAGAGAAACTTCCTAATGTTGCACCAACCACCCTCTACAGGATACGACGCAGGTAAGATCCCGTGCCACGTGCTTATCACGATCACCCAATAACAGATATACCAGATCACCACACACAACTGACTGCCCTAGCAGGCTTCCTAGCTAGAGGGGGCCTTGCCGCCTCACTGTGGGTGATTTTGGACGCGCTTTTCATGTTGCTCTACGAATGAGGTGGCGGTCACCACAACGTGGCCAACTGGAGCATTGGTAAACTGGTCCCGCTGCGTCCAACACTTCTCGGCGATGACAAGCTCGACGCACGAATGCGGGAGTTCAGCGTGCCACAGTACAGAGAAGAGTAAGTTACGGAACTGGTCCATCCACCGAGGCTGTTGCGGAAAAAGCTGTGCTCCATACTCTCTGTAAGCCCTCTCGGGCCACCGGGCTTTTTATTAACGCGTTTTTTCACACACTGAACTATCTAGATGCAAACCTATGGCGCTTTCAGTAGTACCATCATCCATGAGGGCAGCAAATCTTCTGGGGCGGGTCAGTACGTATCAAACAGCCACGGGTCGTCCATGGGTGTACGCCCAATGCACGAACTAGAGATGAGAGCGTCGCGTAGAGTCTCAATGCGCTCATCTGTTCGATCACAACACGCGGCTGTAAATGACGTTCACTTCCTTCGAACAACAAGTACAAGTTGACGTTCTCGCCTGAGCCATCGTCAGCGTGCATAAGGCTACCCCCACTGCCACTAAGGTGGAATCTCGCGTAGGCTGCTGCGACGAGGTATGCCCGAATCTGACTAACGCCGCACAGCTGATGACAATCGGCCGTGATCTCCTGAATGGCTTTGTCCATGTCCAACGCATAAAAGTACGGTGGAAACACAGTTCTTCACACTGGTGGCAATGAAGGAATGGTCCTAATTATGTGTATTAGCTGTGAGAAGACCCTCGAGAACCTGACTGGGCACAACCGTATACACTCACGTCCGATTACAATGTTCTTTCTTTCTGACAATAGCAGACCATCTTCTGCAAGCGTAGCGACACTTCAATATGCTTATGGTCCTTGATGCTCGTAGCCTTCTTTGGAGGGACGAGTGCATTGTATTAATGACATCGAAGTGCGCCGGCAAATCTGGGGCTTCAGACTGCGTGGACACGCCATGGCCGATCTTGCTGGTGAATGGCACCTGACTCCACTGCGAATACTCCTGAGAACGCTAATGCTTCTGACGACCGAATCTCTATGCGAGAGATGAAGTGGCAAATCTGACAGTTCGCTCATCACAGTTTGGAGCAATTGCGGCTGCGAAAGTCTGACGGCACATTATAGCACTGCGGCCAGGTGGCGCAGCTGATTTGATAGCGGCTGATTGATGGCCAGGAAAGTATGACAACCCTGGGACTAGGCTGAGTACTCACCAGCGGCACAGCTTTTGGTACGCCTGAACGCAAGGCTTGCTATGCCGTCAGGACACAAGTGCCATGCAGCGACTGAAGCGACATAGGGGCTGAAATGCTGGACAGCGGCTGCGATGGTTAATGCCTGCCAACTTCGCAAGGCAAACCAGGTTGCATGATGCTTTCGTATTCGCGCTGAAGAATCCTGCAAGTCGTATTCGCTCATGTCGTGTGAACGCGTAGAGTGGTAGCTCCGATACGCAAGGTTTGCTTGAGCAGCTCCGTCAGTTACGAGTCCATCGGCACGTCATCCGGTGTTGGACAGGGTAATCGTCTTACTCAGGAGCAGGACCTTTTAGAGCCTGCGGAACGTATCGTGTTAGCTGTTCGCGTCCACTCTATCTCATCCCTGGGCTGACTTCCCTGGCAACATGATCGTCGAAGGGCGCCACCTATATTGGCCAACTTGGGATCCCCCGCGAGCCAATACCTGTATGCCACCGATAAGTGGGACCGCATGGCCTCACCGACAAAGCGTGGGTGGCTTTCGCAAGGTCGATAGGTGAACGCTGATGCGATGGGGCGTCGCGATGTATCTGCGCGGCTGGAGACCAAAAAATCCATCCGAGGATGGTCGTGCTCCCTGGTGGCGTGATGTTTTCGCTGCAAACAGCATAACGGGCGCTTGCGATAGGCTTTTGCAGTACGTTCGCACCCTTACGACAGGAGCTCTTCAGGTGATGCGCCACCAAGTATAAATCGTCGGCAAGTTCCGCGACAACACCTCATCACCAACAAAATGACCTAAGATGCGACACATAGGCTCTTCCAAATGAGCAGTCTCAGACCCTGGCATCCATTGCCGAGGCGAGTGTAAACGC
>NW_014581433.1:0-5128 GCF_000485595.1 Priapulus caudatus
CGCTTTCTCTCTCTCTCTCTCTCTTTCTTCCTCTCTCTCTCTCTCTCTCTCTCTCTCTCTCTCTTTCTTCCTCTCTCTCTCTCTCTCTCTCTCTCTCTCTCTCTTTCTTCCTCTCTCTCTCTCTTTCTCTCTCTCTCTCTCTCTCTCTCTCTCTCTCTCTCCCTTCTCTACTCCCTCTCTCTTCCCGCTCTCTCTGCCTCTATTTCCGACCCTTTCTCTTTCTACGTCGCTCTCTCACTTCTCTCTCTCTCTCTCGTCCTTACTTACCTTGGCGGGCATGTTAGATAGAGCGTAGTAGGGTCGTCCGGGGTGAACCAGCGTGACAGCAAACGTCGCTTTCAGATGCGGTTCGTCGAAGCATGGGAACGCAGTCCGAGCTAGCGTCGGCTCAAATGCCGTGCCCGTGTACGAGTAACTGTACGGCGAATACACAGCTAGCTACAGCTTCAGTAGAGCAGCATGCACAGACATACACAGATATGCAGACCTAACCCTAAACCGAACCCTAACCTTAATCTAACCCTAACCCGAACCATAACCTTAATCTAACCCTAATCCTAACCATAACCGTAACCGTAATCTAACCCTAATCCTAACCCTAACCTTAATCGAACCCTAATCATAAACCTAACCTCAACCTAATCCTAACCCTAACCTTAATCGAACCCTAATCATAAACCTAACCTCAACCTAATCCTAACCCTAACCTTAATCGAACCCTAATCATAACCCTAACCATAACCTAACCCTAATCCCAACCCTAACCATAGCCATACTCTAACCCTAACCCTAACCCTAACCATATCCGCATAGATACGTACGAGCATACATGTAGATACACACAGGTATACGTGTAGATATATGATTAGTATACGTGTATATATATATATATATATATATATGTGTGTGTGTGCGTGCAGATATAAATTCAGATATGTATCAATCAAGGGTGGCCGGAGGTTTAAAGACTTCACTGGATAATCCCACATTAATATTGTGAAAACCCCGCATAGGATTTTTTCGATTCCTATTAAATCTACCTCCGACAAATGGCACAGTGGCTATGATTGTTGCAGCAGTTGTCATCATTGCTCAGTGTTGCTATAGTTACGTGGCCTCACCTCAGTTACCGCGTGTTGCCACAGATACCTTGCGTTGCCATAGCTACGCTGAATCGCTATAGTTATCTCGCGTTGCCATAGTAACCGCGTATTGCCGTCATCGCGACGGTCGCGCCGCGTTGTCATGGTTACCTCGTGTCGGCTCCGCTGCTCGTGTACGTTGCCGTGAAGAAGCCGACGTCGCTGTTGACGGCCATCGTCGCTTCGTACTCGATGTGAATGCGGTAGCGGCCGGGCTGCATCGCTGGCGTCGTTACCAAGACCCAGAAACTCTCTCCATACTCCACTCTCGTCTGCAGCCTCCTCCCTCCACGCTCGCCCTCCTCCTCATCCTCATCCTTATCCTCTGCCTCTGTATGTTGCGTCACGTACGTCTCCGTGAAGTTCAGGTATAGCTGGTTGCCGAAGATGAAACGACACTCGCGCGTGACGTCGACGATGACGTCAGCGGCGCCATACGCGACGCCGGCGTCCATGTCCGGCAGGATGTAGAGGGCGTAGTGCACGGGCCGGATGTGACGCGCGAGCAGCGGAAGTCGCGAGAGCGTCTCCTCGTCGGCTGCTGTCATGCCGGTGGCGTTTACCCCGCTGTCACGTGACCCTGCCGCGTCGTCGTCGTCGCCGACGGCGTCGGCCGCTAGAGAGCGCTTGAGTATGCGGTGCGCGTCGGCGGCGCTCGCCGACGTGACGTCACGTAGTTTTCTCGGAAGCGGAGCGTCTGCTGACCACGTAATGCCCAGCTGGTCAGTGTGTAGCGGGCGGACATCCGGGTCCGCACAGCCGACGTGCACGCCGACGCAGGCCACGGACAGTAGCGCTAGTAACATCTGTTGCTGCCTCCACATGATTGCTGTTACTGGCGACCTGCCACCGATAATTATGTGCAGTCAACTAGTGGTTGCTGCTGCCGCTGCTGATGCTGCTGCTGATGCCGCTGCTGCCGTGCACATGACTGCCTGATGCTCTCTCGTGCGCGCGCTCTCTCTCTCTCTCTCTTGCCGCCGCCTCTCTCTCTCTCTTCTCTCTCTCTCTCTCCTCCGGCCGCGCGCGCTCCTCTCTCTCTCTCTCTCTCTCTCTCTCTCTCTCTCTCTCGCTCTCTCTCTCTCTCTCTCTCTCTCTCTCTCTCTCTCTCTCTCTTCTCTCGCACAGCTCTCTTTCGCCGTTTGTTGTTGCCTCCCTCTCCTTTTCTCACTGCTCTCTTCTTCTTCAAATCTTCGCCCTCACGGTGTTCGCTCAGCCTCTAAACGCAGTCCTCACGATGGTGGGGGGGTAATCGCATAACTAATACAACACTTCGGCCGCAGACACACAGATCAGGGAAGGAAGCCCGCTGAGGCAAGAGGACGACCTGCACGCATAGCACCACGTAAGCGTCGCTCCATCGTTAGCGATGACCTTTGCCGTCATCGCCCGCTCTTCTTACCCTGCTCAGTCACGTGTCCTCGGTGACGTCACGGCTTGCCGCACTGCAGCGCCCCGCTGGCGACTGGTAGCTGGTTCACACGATTGCCCTGCGCGTTGACTCGTGTTCTGTGGGCATCACAGCAGCAGCCGCAGCAAGCCAGCAGCCAGGCAGTGGAAGCGTAACCCGAAGCCAGCGCTGCCAGCGTAGCAGCCATCACGACCGATCCTAACTACTCACGAGAAGCGCGAACAGATGCTGCCGGTATGCTTGGAATTCTTGAGGATGCTGCTGCTGTTCTTGCTACTGCTGGTGGCGGCTGCGTGCTGCTGCTGCCCTACTGCTGCTGGTGTGTGCCTGCTCTGGGGGGTGGTGGTGGGGCTGCCCCTGCTGCTGCCTACCATGCCTGCCTGCGTGGTCTGGTGCTTGTCTGCTGGTGGTGGTGCCTGGCTGGTGATCGCTGCGCTGCTCGGTGGTGGCTGGCTGCGCTGCTGCTGGCTGCCTACTGCTGGTGGCTGGCGACGTGGTGCTGCTTGCTGCCTACTGCCTGCCTGGTTGGTTGGTGCTGCCTGCTGCTCGCAGTGGTGTGGTGGTGAGCTGCTGCTGCTGGTCGGTGGTGGCTGGCTGCTGCTGCCCCCTGCTACTGCTGGTAGGCCGGGTGCCGTTGCTGCTGCTTGCCTACTGCTGCTGCGTCGGCTGGTCCTGCTTGCTGCTGCCGTGGTCAGGTGGTAGGCTTGCATGCTGCTGCTGCTGTGGTGGCGGGCAGCGCTGCTGGCTGCTTGCTGCTCGGTGCGTGGTGCGTGGTGTCGCCGTGCCTCGTTGTTGCCTGCTTGCTGCTGCTGCTGCTGCGTGGTGGTGGTGGTGCGTCTGCCTGCTGCTAGCTGCTGGTGCGTGGTGGTGCTGCTACTGCTGCTGCTGCTGTGCTCTCGCAGTGGTGGTGGTGGGTCGCGTGGTGCTGCTGCCCTGCTGCTTTGCTGCCTGCCTGCCTACTGAGGTGCTTTTTGGCTGCTGCTGCTATCTTGCCTTGGTGCGCGCGGTGGTGCTCGACCGCTGCTACTGCTGCTGGTGGTGTGGTCCCAGGTTGTGCTGCTGCTGCTGCTGCTGCCGGTCTGGTTGCGTGCTGCCTGCTCTGCTGCTGCTGCTGCTTAGGTCGCGTGGTGTGTGGTGCTGCCGTGCTGCTGGCTGCTGCCTGCTGCTTACTGCTGCTGCTGCTTGCGGCTGGCTGCTGCCGCGGCTGGCTGGCTGCCTCGCTACTGCTGCCCTAATTACTGTCCCTACTCCGAGGTCAGCGCAAAATAATTACATGGACACAAACACGCCCACGCACGCACGCACACGCGCAACACACAGCATAATGCACATACACGCGCCACGCCACTACGCACGCACGCAAATATACAAAAGCGCACACACGCACGCACTCACGCCACGGCACGCACGCCACGCACACACGATAAACTGCTGGAAAGCTATAACCCAGTCAGTCCTGCGTGGGGTAAACAACTACGGAGCTGTGTATATAGCAGTTACTTCTACGGAGTATAGTACGAGGAGTCAGATCCCAGATGCCTCCTCCGCTGACCGCTTGCCTGCCCTCTATCGGCCGATTCACGTCTATAGCCGCCTTAGAAGAAGCTCATGCCCAAAACTTACTGCATACAGGTAAAGCATAAATAAATATATACACAACATAGACCATATACATCACAATATAGAACGCTTACGTGTACACCGTGAATATATATAGTATATATATATATATATATATATATATATATATATATATATATACCACATAGACACATATATAATATATATGTAGGCTATTACTAGATATGATTAAACATGGATATATCTACGAGCACAGACATATACCGCACGTACAACGGTGCGGTTTATATGCCACGGAGTATGGCGCTGTCCTGACTCGGGGGACACGGCGGGAAAGGAGCAGGTGTGCAATTAACATGCATATTTAATTACTCATCGTCGGCAGAAATAAATTATAAATTACGCAAATGAGCGAGTGGCGTCCGACTTTGCTCCCCTGTTAGTTACAGAGCTAGAGGGAGTCGGGGGCGGTAGTTGAATGATCTGCTAACGATGGAGAGATATTATAATATTCCTCATCGCATCACTGCATGGCGACACAATGATTAGAGGAGTGAGGAGGGAGGGGTGAGTGGGGAGTGAAGGGGGCAGTGGGGAGGGAGGGGTAGTGGGGAGGGAGGGGTAGTGGTGAGGGAGGGGGGAGTGGGGAGGGAGGGGGTAGTGGGGAGGGAGCCGTAGAGCGATAGTCGTGAATCGTATTGTGATAATGTGATTGATTGCTGATTGTACCCCTGGCACCCTGGCAGATGGCAGAGGTGGGGGAAAATAGCGCAGGAGAGAGGAAAGGAGGGAAAGAGGAGGGAAAGAAGAGGAGAAAGAGAGCGATCGAAAGAGGCGGGGAGAGAGAGATGCAGGTGATAGGAAGAGGGGGAGAGAAAGAGAGGCGAGGGGAGAGAGAGAGAGAGAAAGAAGAGAGAGAAAAACAAAGAGAGAGAGCTGGAGAGAGAGAAAGAACAGGAGAGAGAGAGAGAGAGAGAGAGAGAGAGAGAGAGAG
>NW_014581433.1:5617-11022 GCF_000485595.1 Priapulus caudatus
CATGTATATAGTGTACACATAGTGTAATATATGTTTGAGATAAAGACACGAAATGACACCTATAGTGCTGGTGCAGTGACACAACAATCTTGCCACAAAATCTGTTGCCATTACTGCCGATTACTCTATGCCTTCACTTACTAGTTGCCAGTATTTGAAGAGCTAATTTCCAAAAGGTGTTAACTCACTTTTGGTCAAAAATGAGTTAGTACCATCTAGTACACTATACACGTCTATCTACATCGTGTGTGATATTCATTTGCATCAAAAGATGGTATATTCCTTCACGAACAGCCTCCAAACATTGAGTTTGGGTCCCAAAAGCTGTTAAATCCATTAATTAGAAGATATCATCACATTTTTATTTTGGTAATGTTTTCTTTGCCTGAAACACAGTTTTTCCACTCTAATATTTCAATGAATGATACTTAGCATGAAAACACACCTGAATGAAATATAATGTACATGATTGATTTTTAATTTTAGATCACTAGATTTCATTGAGGTGTGTTTTCATTTGAAGTACCATTCACTTCAAAAATTAGAGTGAAAAAACTGTGTTCCATGCATATCATGAGATCATTACTAAAATGAAAATGTGACGATATCTTCTAAATTACAAAAGTGGACTTTTGGAAATCAGCTCTTCAATTATCTCTCCAGTGTGTTCAGTCACTGCTATTTTCTTGTGACGTCGATATTAGTTGCCAGGCACTATTCACTAATCTGTGTCTACATCAAACAGTTGCCAGTTACTGCCTTCTACTGTGTGTCTACATCAAACAGTTGCCAATAACTGCCACCTACTGTGTGTCTACATCAAACAGTTGCCAATAACTGCCACCTACTGTGTGTCTACATCAAACAGTTGCCAATAACTGCCCTCTGCTCTGTGCCTGCATAAAACAGTTGCCAGTTACTGGTCCTTAATGTGTGCCTACATTAGACAATTGCCAGTTATTGCCCTCTACTCTGTGCCTGCATTAGGCAGTTGCCAGTTACTGGTCCCTAATGTGTGCCTACATCAGACAATTGCCAGTTATTGCCCTCTTCTCGGTGTCTACATTAGACAGTTGGCAGTTACTGGTCCCTAATGTGTGCCTACATCAGACAATTGGACAAAGTTTGCCAGTTAGTTGCCTCTTTACTCGTGTCTACATTTAGAGCAGTTGCAAGTTACTGGTTACTCTTAATGTTGTGCCGACATGCGAGAGCGAGAGGTGGCCGAGTTGATTCCGGGCGGCGTCTCTCGGTGCGGGCGAGTTGAGACAGTGTGGGCAACACTGTGCCCCAAAGGTAATGGTGTGCCACATCCGACAATTGCTCATTGATTGCCCTCTTCTCGGTGTCTACATTAGATAGTTGTCAGTTACTGGTCCCCACTCTCCGCCGTCATCCACTAGTTGCCAAACCATTGATCGGTGAAGCCGTTCTCCAGGTAGCTCGTCTCCGCGCCAGCATCCTCCATCCTCTTCCTCAGCATCGCTCCTATCCTCTTCCATCAGTCAAGGCCTCGCAGTCGCTCTCCGCAGGATCCTCCATCCTCGTTCTACAGCAGCCCGCCGTGTGGGTCGCGACGGCCGTGTCCAGCCTCAGACCTTGCACCTCGCCTTCTCCTTCAGCTTCAGACACCGCAGCTCCTCCTCCCGCCTCCTCCTCCCCTCCTGCTGTCTCCTCCTCCCTCCTCCTTCTGCGTCCTCCTCCTATCCTCTTCCTGCAGCTTCACACGCTCCTCCTCCCCCTGCCGCTCCGCTTCTGCCTTCGTCTCAGGTTTTTGTGGCACCGCGCTCCCTCCTCCCCTCCTCCTTGCTCCGTCCTTCCTCCTCCTCGCTCCTCGCTCCCCTCTTGCCTTCCTGGTCTTGCAGTGTTTTGCAGCCTGCATTCCCCCCTCGCTCGCGGCCCTGCCGTAGTCCTCCATCCTGTCTCCTTCTCCTCCTTCCCTACTTCCTCCTGTGCCTATGCCTTTCTTGCAACAACAGCTTTCACCGCTCCTCCTCCTCGCGTCCTCCTCACTCGCTCCTCCCCCTCTGCCTCCTCCTCCTTTCTTCTGCAGCCGTCTCGGCACCGCTCCTCCCTCCTCCTCCCTCCTCCTCCTTCCTCTCTCCTCGGCTCCCCCTACTCCTCCGCCTACTACCCCTCCTCCTCCTTCCCCTGCGTCTTCCTCCTCCTCGTCTTCTCTCCTTTGTCCGCTCTTCTCCCGTGACGCGGGCGCCGAAACTTGTGCTGCGGAGACCTCATGTGTTAACGGGAGGCAGGCCGGCGCAGCGCGCAGCATAGCGTTTTCTCGAGTGGCACGCTCGCTGTGCGAACAGAGCGTTAACTACGGCGCTTGCTCGGCGGTGGCACGAGCGGCGCCTGTACAGAGGTAGGCCAGCACGCTGGACAGGCACTGGAGGGTGGGATGCCGTGCGGTAGGTGGCGCCGCGTCGACGCTAACAGCGCAAACCGGCGCGCGCACAGCTCTGGCGAGGGATGATGAGAGGTCGACTACGTGAGGAGCGGGCAAGCAGCGAGTCCCTCGCACGTGTTGTGCAGGAAACGAAGGCGTGTGCGGCCGCCCATCGCGATCTCCAGATCGTGTTACTCATGCCAGTGGGAGGGCGCAGCGCTTGCTGTCGCGACGCTCGTCTTAGGCGTAGCGGATGACGATGCAGTGATGCCGTGCGCTCGGTGCCGCTGGCGTCGCGTACAGGATCCGGTTTGACGCGACGACGTCATCGATGACGCCGGCTCTTCGTCACCTCCTCGAGCGACAACTGTCGCGGCTCGGACAGGTTGAGGCCGTCGTTGTTCCGGTGAAGGGGTGGGTAGGCTGACGATCGAGACGGCTTGATGCCGGCGGGACACGAGGAAGTCTGCGAGCACGGACTTGACGCGGGTCTGACGCCGACTTGAAGTCGTCGCCGCAGATGGTGCGACTGGGCGGGCGGCGATGCCAGCTCGATGACTCCTGGTACGAAGGTGTTCTGCGGCGCGCCGTTAATGTAGCAGCACTGACCGGGAGACAAACAGAGAGAGGAGAGAGATTATGTTTAGAATGTAGAGGGAGGAGGGGAGAACAGATAATGTAGGGGCAGCAACTGACGGAGAGAGAGGAGAGTAGAGAAGAGAGAGAGAGAAAAGATAGAGAGGAGAGAGAGAGAGAGATTAGAGAGAAGAGAGAGAGAGAGGAGAGGAGAGAGAGAGAGAGAGAGAGAGAGAGTTAGAGAGAGATGAGAGAGGGAGAGAGAGAGCAGAGAGAGAGAGAGAGAGGGAGAGAGGAGAGCAGGCGATGAGAAAGCTCGATGCAGAGATGAGAGAGAGAGAGCAGGAGCGAGGAAAAGAGAATGTAGATGTCAGAGAACGATTAGGGTTGCCTTAAGGGTCGCGTCGCAGCACCAACAACAACAACAACAGCAATAGCAGCAGTAGGCAGGGCAGGTATATGAGATAACAGCAGCAGCAACAACAACAACCAACAACTAACAACAACGAGACATCAATAGCAGCTGGCGGCCAGTTAAGCAACAGTAAAGCAACGAACAACAGCAACAACATGCCAATAGCACAGTAACAGCACAACAATAGGTCAGGCAGTAGGCACAGCGAAGACCGCAAGAGACACAAACACAGACAACAACAACAGCATATAGCACCAGTAGGCAGTAGCAGCAGCGAACAACCAAACAGCAATACCAGCATGTAGCGGCAGCAACAACAACACTAAAGCGAGCATGAGCAGTAGCAGCAGCAACAACTAACAGCAGACAACCAAGCAGCAGTAGCAGCAGTACAGCAGCAAACAACAGACAGCCGGACACAACAACAACGCAATAGCAGCATCTAAAAATGTACAGCACAACATAAACGAGCAATAAGCAACAGCAGTGACAGTCAGTAAGAACAATCAACAAACGCAGCGGCGGGTATCCATACAGAACGTACAACACAACAAGCAATACACACAGGGGCACACACACAACACTAGCACACGATACGCACACACACACACACAACACCAGCCATCGCACACACAACACACACGCGCTCACGACCATACACACACACACACACACACACACACACACACACATTACCGCACACACACACCACGAGCAGACACACACACACACACACACACACATACACGCATAACACACCGCACACACGCACACACACCTCACACACACCATTCACACACAACCCACACCCACACACAGCACCAATCCACCCCCCGCGCACGACGCCGCCACCCGCCAAGCACAACATCACCAACAGCAGACACACACATGTTACACACACACACACACACAGTTCAATGCACACACAGTATCACATCACATGGTGACGGTCACACACCGCCATCCACGCCCTCCGACAAACGCCCCACCAGCCAACACCGCCCCACCCTCCGCACACACACGCGATTGGGGAATGAACTCACGTCTTCCAAGATACTGGCGACTGCGAACAGCGTTGACGGTGATACCTCCGCCGCGTCGGCTGCTATCGACCGCAGCAGCTCGTCGGCCGTGTCGTTGAGACCCGGCGTGACGTCACAGAAGCGCTCCGTGTTGGCCGTCCACAGCACGATGACCTTGTCCAGCCGCTGCTGCTGCTTGAAGTCCCGGATGTCCGCCCTCACCTGCGCACGCGACGACGACGATGACGACGACGATTGGATTAAAAGGGCCGATGAAATTCAATTGTTGAGTTGCAAAAAAGTCTGTTGGTTGCCATGGCGACCACGAACAGATGCACATGAAAAGATGCGCATGCCTCTACCCAGCATAAAAAATTTACATTGTTCTTAGTGACATCTACTGGTTCAAAATGCAAGGATTTTCACGGTGGGCCATGTTACCACCACCTCCTGATAACGTCGGGAGTTGGGGGTTAACTAGGTGTCACGTGATGTCACGTGCCTGCTCCATCACTTCCTGTTTGGTTCCGGTCAGCACATTGTCTGCCCGCTCCGCCTGATTGGCTGCGATGAAATCCGGGATGTAGATGGACGCCCGCGGTTTCAGATTCTCCATGTGCGGACGCAGCTGTTGCTGCAGGTTCCAGTCTAGGACGCCGGCTCGCTCCATTGCTGCGGCCAGGTTGACAGAGGAGATGTCCCAGCCTGGGGTGAAAGTAAAAACACAAGTTACATGACGTCGACTATGCTGCAAGGGTACCAGTTACTTTGCATAGCCGGGGAATCTGGGCCACACAATCCGTGTGTGTCTGGGCGTCAGTTGGACATTTGAGACCCTACGTGGTAAATACGCAATACATTCCAGTTAGGGGGCTGGCCCTGCAGCTGGTGCTCCACGGACATGACACGGCATGACATGACACATGACACATAACATGACACATGACATAACACATACCATGACACATAACATGACACATAACATGACACATAACATGACACA
>NW_014581434.1:0-392 GCF_000485595.1 Priapulus caudatus
TATATATATATATATACAGGGCAGCAGGTTTATTGGTCAAGAGGACAGGCTATTGAAGTCCCGTGGCACGCCGCCACATTTCTGTCATTAATGTTGATTTTAATCGCTTCGCTAGAAATTACATCCACCATCATCCCGACCACCGCTAATGACAACTTTTGATTAACCACACGCACGCACGCACGCACGCACGCACGCACGCTCGCTCGCACGCACGAACGAACGCACACACGAACGAACGCACACACGCACGCACACACACAGATACAGTGACACGCGCGCAGCACGCACACACACACGCGCGCACGCACGCACGCACACACACACAGACAAACACACACACACATACACACACACACACACACACACACACACACACACACACACACACA
>NW_014581434.1:4577-5168 GCF_000485595.1 Priapulus caudatus
ATGTTTCTCTCCTCACATGTTTCTCTCCTCACATGTTTCTCTCCTCACATGTTTCTCTCCTCACATGTTTCTCTCCTCACATGTTTCTCTCCTCACACGTTTCTCTCCTCACACGTTTCTCTCCTCACATGTTTCTCTCCTCACATGTTTCTCTCCTCACATGTTTCTCTCTCTAATCAACGTTTCCTACTTCAAAGTGGACAGCCAGCGTGGAATAGGAAGAAATAAGAAGAAAACGAGTCTAAAATGTTGTATGAAGTAAAGAGAGTGCATGCAAGCGTGGAAGAGTAAGAAATAAGAAGAAAACGAGTCTAAAATGTTATATAAAGTATAGAGAGTGCATGCGAGCGTGAAAGAGGGAGAAATAAGGAGGAAATGAGTCAGAGCGAGTTTAAAATGAAATAAGAAGTAGAGAGTCCATGCGGGCGTGTGTGAGTGGATCGGTGCGTGTTGATTTAAGTGGGAGAATAATTAGGTACAGGGACAATTTACCGCTATAACGAGGTCCTCTCTTCCTTCCTCTCTCTCCCTCTCTTTCCCTCTCTCTCTCTCTCGCTCTCTCTCTCTCTCTCTCTCTCTCTCTCTCTCTCT
>NW_014581434.1:6496-7469 GCF_000485595.1 Priapulus caudatus
ACACGTTTCTCTCCTCACATGTTTCTCTCCTCACAGGTTTCTCTCCTCACATGTTTCTCTCCTCACATGTTTCTCTCCTCACATGTTTCTCTCCTGACACGTTTCTCTGGTCACATGTTTCTCTCCTCACATTTTTCTCTCCTCACAGGTTTCTCTCCTCGCATGTTTTTCTCCTCACACGTTTCTCTCCTCACATGTTTCTCTCCTCACAGGTTTCTCTCCTCACATGTTTCTCTCCTCACATGTTTCTCTTCTCACATGTTTCTCTCCTCACATGTTTCTCTCCTCACATGTTTCTCTCCTCACACGTGTCTCTCCTCACACGTTTCTCTCCTCACACGTTTCTCTTGTCACATGTTTCTCTCCTCACACGTTTCTCTCCTCACATGTTTCTCTCCTCACATGTTTCTCTCCTCACATGTTTCTCTCCTCACATGTTTCTCTTCTCATATGTTTCTTTCCTCACATGTTCCTCTCCTCACATGTTTCTCTCCTCACACGTTTCTCTCCTCACATGTTTCTCTCTCTAATTAACGTTTCCTACTTCAAAGTGGACAGCCAGCGTGGAATAGGAAGAAATAAGGAGAAAACGAGTCTAAAATGTTATATAAAGTATAGAGAGTGCATGCGAGCGTGGAAGAGTGAGAAATAAGGAGAGAACGAGTCTAAAATGTTATATGAAGTATAGAGAGTGCATGCGAGCGTGAAAGAAGGAGAAATAAGGAGAAAATGAGTCAGAGCGAGTCTAAAATGAGATAATCACTCACCGATCCACTCACACACGCCCGCATGGACTCTCTACTTTTGATTTAAGTGAGAGAATGATTAGGTACAGGGACAATTTACCGCTATAACGATGTCCTCTCTTCCTTCCTCTCTCTCCCTCTCTCTCCTTCTCTCTCTCTTCTTCCTCTCTCTCTCTCTCTCTCTCTCTCTCTCTCTTGCGCGCTCTATCTCTCTTTCAATTCTTTTC
>NW_014581434.1:10192-12692 GCF_000485595.1 Priapulus caudatus
TTACAAACGATGAAGATATTTTTTAATCGGACCGATTTTTGGGTAAGTGTGCGACGGCCTTAACACCATGTCATGTACGCGGTTAACTCGACCAGGCTGTGTAACTCACGTCAATACACACAACTGTTATATCAACTCTCTATCACAACTCTTATATCAACTCTCTATCACAACTCTTATATCAATCCTCTATCACAACTCTTATATCAACTGTCTATCACAACTCTTACACCAACTCTCTATCACAACTTTTATATCAACTCTTGTATCAACTCTCTATCACAACTCTTATATCAACTCTCTATCACAACTCTTGTATCAACTCTCTATCACAACTCTTATATCAACTCTCTATCACAACTTTTATATCAACTCTTATATCAACTCTCTATCACAACTCTTATATCAACTCTCTATCACAACTCTTATATCAACTCTCTATCACAACTCTTATATCAACTCTCTATCACAACTCTTATATCAACTCTCTATCACAACTCTTATATCAACTCTCTATCACAACTCTTATATCAACTCTCTATCACAACTCTTATATCAACTTTCTATCACAACTCTTATATCAACTCGCTATCACAACTGTTATATCAACTCTCTATCACAACTCTTATATCAACTCTCTATCACAACTCTTATATAAACTCTCTATCACAACTCTCATATCAACTCTCTATCACAACTCTTATATCAACTATCTATGACAACTCTTATATCAACTCTCTATCACAACTCTTATATCAACTCTCTATCACAACTCTTATCAACTCTCTATCACAACTCTTATATCAACTCTCTATCACAACTCTTATATCNATCAACTCTTTATCACAACTCTTATATCAACTCTCTATCACAGCTCTTATATCAACTATCTATCACAACTCTTATATCAACTCTTTATCACAACTCTTATATCAACTCTCTATCACAACTCTTATATCAACTATCTATCACAACTCTTATATCAACTCTCTATCATAACTCTTATATCAACTATCTATCACAACTCTTATATCAACTCTTTATCACAACTCTTATATCAACTCTCTATCACAACTCTTATATCAACTATCTATCACAACTCTTATATCAACTCTCTATCACAACTCTTACATCAACTCTCTATCACAACTCTTACATCAACTCTCTATTACAACTCTTATATCAACTCTTTATCACAACTCTTATATCAACTCTCTATCACAACTCTTACATCAACTCTCTATTACAACTCTTATATCAACTCTTTATCACAACTCTTATATCAAATCTCTATCACAACTCTTATATCAACTCTCTATCACAACTCTTATATCAACTCTCTATCACAACTCTTATATCAACTCTTTATCACAACTCTTATATCAACTCTCTATCACAACTCTTACATCAACTCTCTATTACTATCAACTCTTTATCATCAACTCTTATATCAACTCTCTTATTCACAACTTTATATCAAACTCTCTACACAACTCTGTATATCAACTCTCTATCACAACTCTTATATCAACTCTCTATCACAACTCTGTATATCAACTCTCTATCACAACATCTTATATCAACTCTTGTATCAACAACTCTTATATCAAACTCTCTATCACAACTCTTATATCAACTCTCGTATCAAACTCTTATATCAACTCTCTATCTCACAAACTCTGTATATCAACTATCTATCACAACTCTTATATCAACTCTTGATCACAGACTGCTTGTATCAAACTCTACTTATCACAACTCTTATATCAACTCTTCTACTCACAACTCTTGTATCAACGCTACTATTCACAACTCTTATATCAACTCTCTCATTTATAGCTCTTATATGCAACTCTCTATCACAACTCTTATATCGAACTCTTATCACAGACTCTTATATCGAACTCTTTGATCACAACTCCTTATATTCAACTCTCTATCACAACTCTTATATTCAACTCTCTCGATCACAACTCTTATATCAAACTCTCTATCACAACTCTTATATCAACTATCTTATCACAGACTCTTATAATCAACTCTTTATCACAAACTTCTTGTATTTCAAAAAAAAAAAAAAAAACTTTTTCTTTTCTATCACAAAACTCTTATATCAACTCTTTATCACAACTCTTGTATCAACTCTTATCACAACTCTTATATCAACCTCTCTATCAGCAAACTCTTATATCAACTCTCTATCACAACTCTATATCAAACTCTCTATTACAACTCTTATTTATCAACTCTTATCACAACTCTTGTATCAACTCTGCTATCACAACTCTTATATCAACTCTCTATCACAACTCTTATATCAACTCTCTATTCACAACTCTTATATCAACTCTCTATTACAACTCTGGTGTATCAACTCTCTTATTCAACTCTTATAATTCAACTCTCTATACACAACCTTATATCAACATCTCTAATCACAACTCTCCTATATCAACTCCTCTATCACAACTCTTAATATCAACTCTCTATCACAACTCTA
>NW_014581434.1:20755-22198 GCF_000485595.1 Priapulus caudatus
GCTCACTCTCGCGCTCTCTCTCTCTCTCTCTCTCACTCTCTCTCTCTCATGCTCTCTCTGTCTGTCTGTCTCTCTTTCTCTCTCTCTCTCTCTCTCTCGCTCTCTCTCTCTCTCTCTTTTGGTCTTTCTCTCTCTTTCTTTCTTTTTCTCCTTCTCTCTCTCTCTTGCATGCTCTCTCTGCCTGTCTCTCTCTCTCTCTCTTTGTCTCTCTCGCTCGCTCTCCCTATTTCTCTATTTCTTCTTCTCGCTCTATCTACTTCTTCCTTCATCGCACGCTCTCTCCTTCTCCCTCCCTCCCCCTCTCTCTTCCCCCTCCCTCACCCTCTTTCTTCTCCCTCCCTTTTCTCTCTCTCTCTTTCTCTCTCTCTTGCTTCCGATATACCCATGCCATATGACACGTTACGTGAGCAATGCATCTGATAAATATACGATCAATTTACTCGTTGTAGGCATATGCTCTTATTCAAACAACGCGTGAATACTGTAAACAACGGGATCTGCCAAGTAATGTCGCATCACGTCCGCATATCCCTTACCGTAACCTAATTCCTCTTTTTACCCGAGGCAGGCTTTACCCTAGGAAGGCAGCGAGTCTTCTCTCTCTCTCTCCCTCCCTCGCTCCTATCTCTCTCTCTTTTTCTCTCTCTTTCTCGGCAGCGGCAGCGACAGTGACAGCGGCAGGGACAGCGGCGGCGGCAGCGACAGTGACAGTGACAGCAGCAGCGACAGTGACAGACAGCGACAGCGGCAGCGACAGCGACAGCAGCAGCAACAGCAACAGCAGCAGCAGCAGCGACAGCGGCGGCGCAAGATAACAGAAGTGACAGAAATTAAGAGCACACGTGCAAATCACGCACCCTGCTCCTTTGTGATGACACCTTAACAAATCTAATTATCAGGGTCTAATCTAATTGGAATGGCCGTTGCCATAGGCGGTACGGCCATCCCAAGCTAACATGATAAGAGACGAGTGGCTGATATTTCCCTAGAGACGTAAGGTTGGAAGCCATCACTAGGATGCTGAAAGCTGATCTTTCCCTAGAGAAGTACGGCCAAGGGAGACTCACCTTTCCCTAGAGACTTACGGCCAGGGAAGACTGACCTTTCCCTGGAGACGTACGGCCAAGGAAGACTCACCTTTCCCTAAAGACGTACGGCCAAGGGAGACTGACCTTTTCCTAGAGACGTACGGCCAAGGGAGACTGACCGTTTTCTAGAGATGTACGCCCAAGGAAGGCTAATATTTCCCTAGAGACGTACGGCCAAGGGAGACTGACCTTTCCCTAGAGACGTACGGCCAAGGGAGACTGACCTTTCCCTAGAGACGTACGGCCAAGGGAGACTGACCTTTCCCTAGAGACGTACGGCCAAGGGAGACTGACCTCTCCATAGAGACGTACGGCCAAGGGAGACTGACCTCTCCATAGAGACGTACGGCCAAGG
>NW_014581434.1:23934-24847 GCF_000485595.1 Priapulus caudatus
ACACACACACACACACACACACACACACACACACACACACACACATATATATATATATATATATATATATATATATATACGCGCGCGCACACACAAACACGCGCGCACACATGCACACACACCCACGCGTCCATGCGTGCGCGCATACATACACATTAACACACACACAAACATCAATATCCTGTAACCGAAGGCTGACAATTAAACATGTGTTCAATTCGCTCACCTAACGGGCGGCAGGCTAACTACAAGAACGAAACAAACAAACAAACAAACAAACCGCTAAATATATAAGTATAAAAAAATAAATCGAAGAAAAATATTAAATTTAAAATATAAAAAAATATTGAAAAAAAAATTCGCTGCTAGGTGGCGCACGCACCGATTATTGCGAATCCGTTGACGAGCAGAGATACGAACATGTCGGCGATGGCGAGGTTCAGAACAAAGACGTTCGTCTCCGTGCGAAGCGACGGCGTGCGCGTCACGGCGCCGATGATCTGCAACGAGAGCAATGACGTCAGCGGTGCTGACAGTAGTGACGTCGGCAGTGACGTCAGTAGTGACGTCAGCGTTGACATCAGCATTGACGTTAACGGTGGCCGTTAGGGATCTCAATTATCCGGGAAGCGGAAAATACGGGATGCATTCTTAAAAATGGGGATTTCTCGACGCTTTGTAAAAACTGATAATTGAAACTTTATTGAACTTGGAATTTGAAAATGGGTAATAATTATTTTCTTTACCAGTGACACTGGGAAACGAACCATAGCTGTCCCCATTAACCCCTTCCTACATAGGATATGTATTGGTATCCATAATGTGTACATATGTGTACATGTGTGTGTGTGTGTGTGTGTGTGTGTGTGTGTGTGTGTGTGTGTGTGTGTGTGTTGTGTGTGTGTGTGTGTGT